>NW_007726391.1:9875-24119 GCF_000696425.1 Galeopterus variegatus | reverse complement strand
ATGAATTTTATGAGCATCAAAGCTTCAATCCTCTGAGGCTTATTAAGCATTATGAGTATATTGCTTCTATGTAGATTTGCCAAATTAAGGGGGAAATTTAAGAAAACAAAGTCAGAAGCTTTTGTTTTTTTCTGCTTGTTTCTTCTCACATTTAGATTTTCATAATTTACATTACTGATTTATACATATTCTGATGGTCACCCTAGAGTTACATTTCTTCCTCAGATGGGCAGTAGTTTAGGTACGTGGGCATTCACAGGATTGGCTCTTACTGTAGTCTTTAATGTGATCACTTCTAGTGCAGGGAGGGAATCTTGCATTTAGAGAAAAACATCTTTACACACCTGGCTGGCTTATGGTTTTTTCTGTAGGATGCCCCAAATCAATAATCTAAAACAGACTTTGTGGTGCACACTCGGAATTGCCTGCTAGAATCAAAAGCAAGGCTGGGAAGACTGATTATATCCCTCATGGAAAAGTTCAGGTGTTGTGTTCATTCTTCTGTTTTGTTTTCAAGTTAATGCTGAAGAATGTCTTAATTGAACCTCATGTTCATAAATTCTAGGACTTGTATGTGTTGGTGTAAAAATTAGGTTGAAATATTACATTTTACTATACAGAAGAAATGATTTAAAACTGATCCTGACATTTTATTTCTGAAGTTATATGCATCAAGTTAGGAAATGGATTGTTACATATCTCAATTATGGGCTGTTTGATGCACATTAGAGCATTGTAATTTGCAAGTCTCGGTTAAGAGGCTGTTTTGTTAAACTGTTAAAGCTTCTGTTTGGTAAGGAAATTAAAATCTTAGACTTTTTAATTCCTACTTTATTATTTTTTAGAAGTTAGCGGTTCTCTTCTATAAATGCTAATTCAGTATGAGGGTACCACATCATAATTGGACCATTTGTTTAAAAAAACTTTTATTGCCAAGATCTTTTTAATATTAAAATTGCTATTTTCTACTTTTTAACTTTTAGCTTACATTGATTATTTTATTAGGTTTAACTCTGCATTCGTCATGCTGAAACGTCAACAGGATACCATGCTGGGTTTTAAATTGATTTTCTTTTCATAGAGTTACAGATCATAGAATCTTAATGTTGGATGAGGCCTTAGATCATCTAGCCCTGTTTACACCCAGTTCTTTTTGAAATTACACTGCCTGTTGGCCTGCAGAAACAAGACAGGCAGCGTTTTTTGACACCTGAAATGATCAGAAAATGTTTCTTACATGTCTGCTTTCTCATTATTAAATTAGATTCCACTTTGAAGATGTTTTCTAAAGAATCCAAAATGCTACAAAGAAGTATATCATTTTCGAATATGGTGAGTTCCTTTTATCAGTGTTATTATAGAAGTTTGTTTTATTCACACACCTATAATGCTATTTGATTTCTCCCTAAACAATTGAGTTTATTCCTTGTGCCATCTACAGACTATCTTAACTAGTTGGATGACTTCTAAATTCAATTTAGATTTTTTTCAGGTTGCCTCTTTCTCATACTATTGTGATTTCACTTTTAGCATAAAAAACTTGAAGACCTACCCAGCTGAATTCTCCCTTTTTTAGACTGTCACACTAAATGTTCATGTGGTACTTAAATAACTTTCGCGTTTCTGAGTTGGTAAGATACCNACAGAATTTTCCACAAAGCATAGAAAATGATTCTACAGTAAACCAAAAGGATGTTCCCGTGCAGCGTCCATGCTGGGCCACATCAGGGTCACTGAGATGGCACTCTGATGGAAGGAAGCAATCTGTGTGTTGCCGGGTGTTCTGCCTGCTGAGTTTGCCACCATTGTAGCACCAGACAGAGAGCTGTATCTTTAAGCAAAGTCTGTGTTCTTAGCTGGATTTGTCTGACACGGTTTGTTAAATCCTTCAGCTCGTTGTACTTGTATGACCTGGTGAACTATGAATTTTATGAGCATCAAAGCTTCAATCCTCTGAGGCTTATTAAGCATTATGAGTATATTGCTTCTATGTAGATTTGCCAAATTAAGGGGGAAATTTAAGAAAACAAAGTCAGAAGCTTTTGTTTTTTTCTGCTTGTTTCTTCTCACATTTAGATTTTCATAATTTACATTACTGATTTATACATATTCTGATGGTCACCCTAGAGTTACATTTCTTCCTCAGATGGGCAGTAGTTTAGGTACGTGGGCATTCACAGGATTGGCTCTTACTGTAGTCTTTAATGTGATCACTTCTAGTGCAGGGAGGGAATCTTGCATTTAGAGAAAAACATCTTTACACACCTGGCTGGCTTATGGTTTTTTCTGTAGGATGCCCCAAATCAATAATCTAAAACAGACTTTGTGGTGCACACTCGGAATTGCCTGCTAGAATCAAAAGCAAGGCTGGGAAGACTGATTATATCCCTCATGGAAAAGTTCAGGTGTTGTGTTCATTCTTCTGTTTTGTTTTCAAGTTAATGCTGAAGAATGTCTTAATTGAACCTCAAATGCTATTTGATTTCTCCCTAAGCAATTGAGTTTATTCCTTGTGCCATCTACAGACTATCTTAACTAGTTGGATGACTTCTAAATTCAATTTAGATTTTTTTCAGGTTGCCTCTTTCTCATACTATTGTGATTTCACTTTTAGCATAAAAAACTTGAAGACCTACCCAGCTGAATTCTCCCTTTTTTAGACTGTCACACTAAATGTTCATGTGGTACTTAAATAACTTTCGCGTTTCTGAGTTGGTAAGATACCTAATGCGGCAAAACCAATTCTTCTGAAAGAACACATTTTGTTTTTAATATAAATCATCTAAAGAATTTTGGACGTTTTCCCTACCCACATAAGTCTGTAATCCTGAGAGGGGATTTCCATTCTTGAGCATTATCCCAGCCCGCCCTGCCCCGGAGAGTTACTGCAGAGTGCTAACAGGGTTCCTCCAGCCCGGCAGGGAGTGCTGCCAGAGCCCTGTTGCAGGCTGGGTCAGAGTACACTGCACACACTTGGCCATCCCGTCCTTCATGTGGGAGGAAACCCCATATCTGGAGTTAGTCACTTGAGAAAACCTAGGTTAAATATGAGGTCAGCCACCACAAAGAGTATGTGAGCATTACTTTTGGGGGAGAACTTATAGATTTACCGTGTTAGAAATTTGCTAATTATTGTAAATGGTTGATGTTGAGTCATTTGTATTTCAGGCTTTATCATCCTGTTTACTTTTGCCAGGAGACGCCACTGTTGTAAGCTCTTCATGGGATAACAATGTGTACGTATCTGCGCACGTTCCTTTGCAGTTCCACGTGCAGAATAGCTCTCTGTGGGCGTGAGGTATAGGACAGTCTCCCACTGGAAGGGGGCTGTGCTGTTTTCTAAACGGAATAGATGTTAGAAATGAGGGGCAGTATTGTTGGGTTCGAATATGATTATTTCAATCAGTTTCTCCAGTTGGAATATATTTTTTTCTAAGTTTTAAATTGAAGCAAAAACAGATGAGCCAGACCAGGAAATTTCTAGTTTTAAATCCAAATTCTGAATATTTTGGTTTAATAGCCTGAGAACAAACATTCTGTAATTCTAGTGGGTCTTAGTAAGTGTAGAATTAAATATGTTTCTTGAAAATATATGTTCTTAAGAGTCTTAACATTAAGCTGTCATATTATTTTAATAGTTCTCATTATCTTTTAGCTATTTTTATTCCATAGCATTTGGAAGACGCCAAGACACATTAATGGGACATGATGATGCTGTTAGTAAGATCTGTTGGCATGACAACAGGCTATATACTGCATCGTGGGACTCTACAGTGAAGGTTTATATATTAACTGTTTTGAGCATATAAATACTGTAAATCATTCAACTACCTGTTAATGTGTTCTGTCACTTCATTCTTTTTCAGATTGTGTAAGTGATATATAAGGATATTAAATGTTGTTACCGGTCTTTTGTTAAATATGTGCACCTCTTAATATAACAGGAAGTCATCATGACTTCTGTACTGTGTTCAGCTAGGGGTTGACTGTTCTAGTATTCATTTGATAGCAGAATTGTAGAGAAATGTACAGTAGCAGCCCCCCTTATCTGACATGACTATAACTAGTTGATTAATTAATCAGAAAATTTCAACTTAAAGG
Source organism: Galeopterus variegatus (assembly GCF_000696425.1). Lineage (NCBI taxonomy): Eukaryota > Metazoa > Chordata > Mammalia > Dermoptera > Cynocephalidae > Galeopterus > Galeopterus variegatus. The sequence goes on along the minus strand of NW_007726391.1, from coordinate 20,018 downwards.
AATCATTAAAAGATTTATTTAAACTCAAAACATACAAATGCACGTTCATTCACCATTTTTTTGATGTAGGACTGTGCTTGGCCTTTTCTTTGGCATCCTACAAAGCAGTCCTACATAAACCACACAAGCATCCAACATCTTCTGGTTCCCATTTGTGTTTATGTAGAAGAAAGCAAGAACCTAATACCATTAGAATTCCTTCAGATGTTTTCCAGTTTTTTCTCCATTTTTTTAGACAAGTTCACTTGCCTATACCTAATTTTAGTCATTTTTTTTTTTTGCTGACTTCCTTTTTGAGTCTACTCAAGACATTAATAGTGCTCTCAAACACTACAACACTTCTGCCTCATATTTCCTTAGTGCACACATTACTTAAATCACATGCTGACTTCCTTTTTGAGTCTACTCAAGACATTAATAGTGTTCTCAAACACTACAACACTTCTGCCTCATATTTCCTTAGTGCACACATTACTTAAATCACATAATTACAGCAGCAAGTGCAGGTGATGGAAACAGACACAGGTACAAAAAATCCACTCTAAGCAAGCACATGCTGATAGGGAAAAAAGTACAGGCATTGGGGAGGGGAAGCTGGAGCATTATTCAGCTTAACTTTATTGGCAAGTATGTTAAATGAAAGTTGGTCAAGGGAGTTTTTTTCCTGAGTGTTGGATATGTTTTTATTTTAAATGTTTAAAAATACCTTCTACAATGTGTTCTATCCTAGGTGTGGTCTGGTGTTCCTGCAGAGATGCCAGGCACCAAAAGACATCAGTTTGACCTGCTGGCTGAGCTGGAACATGATGTCAGTGTAAGTACCAGCGACAAAACTGTGTGGAAAGCTGAGTTTAAAAAGTCTGGGGCTGGGTGGGGAGAGGTTCTTGGTTTTATTTGTGTTTATGCACTTTTATTTTATTTTGCTTATTGGAGGAGATTATAGGCTAATCTCAGTTCTTTTCTTTGGGTTGACTTTTTACATTTCCAAGTTTACTCTTTTCGTTTTTCCAATTTGCTTCTTTGCACATTTCTCTGAGAATTAGCTACCAGCCAACTAGATTTCCAAAAAACAATTTTTGAGCATGACATTGAATATTTGGGTACTCTCGACCTCTTTGGGGCAAGAAGATGGGACCCATCCATCACCTTTTATGTTTTCTGACCTGGAAGATGGAAAGGACCATCTGTCCAGGAGATGCCCATTCAGTTGAAGGCAGTGACTGCTGTCTGGGGTGGCCAAGTGCACACAACCTGCTGGCAGAGCCGAGACTCACTCAGTTCTCCTAGCCTGTTCCGTTTTCCCTGGGTCACACTTCTGTGCCTTAGGCTGTAGTTCACAGTGCTGCCTTTTCTCTGAGGTTGTAAATTGATGCCTGATTTTCATGGTCTCCAGATTAACTGAGGCTGAGTAATATTTTGCATGTAACTCAGGATAGTAGTACACAAGTATAACCTTGAGAGATCCCCCACTCGCACAGATCCCTCAAATAATCATGGATCAGCTGTGCTTCAGGCAGTTTGGCTCTTCTCACTACAATTTATTATTGGAGTTTTTCTCTGAGCCTGTGAGTTTCCAGCTATTTGAAAACAGAATTACATATACCCTAGCAATACTTCATTTTTTCTTGTATTCAGTAGCATGTGAAGAACTTCATTTTTAAATAAATTATCATTTAATAGGATGATGTAGAAATACATCTACATCAGCTACACCAGCACATTGAACAATAGAGTTTAATCTATGTCACTATGACCACGTATTCAAATCAGCCTAGGAAACATAGCTAATGACCATTTATATAAACGGAATATATATCAACGTATTTTCTTCCTTAGGTAGATACTATCAGTTTAAATGCTGCAAGCACATTGTTGGTCTCTGGCACCAAAGAAGGCACGGTAAATATTTGGGACCTTACTACGGCCACCTTAGTGCACCAGATTTCATGCCATTCAGGGACTGTATGTGATACAGCTTTTAGCCCAGGTAGGTATTATCCTTTTTTTTTTTTTTTTGTCTTTTGTCATTTTTTCCGTGTCTGGCAACGGATCGCAACCCTCAGTGTTGCCCCCGTACCGGACCGGGGACCGGCAACGGGACTGCAAACCTCGGTGCTGCTCCCGCGCCTCGCTCAGCCAGTGAGCGGGAACCGGTCTGTACGTGGGATCCGAACCCTCGGGCGGGAGCGCTGCCGCGCTTCCCAAGCGGCGCACTTATCCAGTGCGCCACCTGGCCAGCCCAAGTATTATCCTTTTTAATACAGACAATACCATGTAAATTTTAATTTTCCATCACCTATGTCTGTGTCTCATCTTGTGTTGCAGACAGTCGCCATGTCCTCAGCACAGGAGCTATCCTTTTTAATACAGACAATACCATGTAAATTTTAATTTTCTATCACCTATGTCTGTGTCTCATCTTGTGTTGCAGACAGTCGCCATGTCCTCAGCACAGGAGCAGATGGCTGTCTTAATGTAATCGATGTGCAGACAGGGATGCTAATCTCCTCTATGACATCAGATGAGCCCCAGAGGTGCTTTCTCTGGGATGGAAATTACATTTTATCTGGAAGTCAGTCTGGTGAACTGCTCGTTTGGGACCTCCTTGGAGCAAAAATCAGTGAGAGAATACAGGGCCACACAGGTGCTGTGACATGTATATGGATGAATATTTCTTGATTTACTAGTGGTGAAGACACTTACAAATACGTTCATGATCATTTCACTAGGGCTTGCTTTTGCCAGTGTAACATACCCCTTCCTTCATGATGATGAAATTATTTTTCTTAATTATTTTATCAATATACAGTATATTCAATGTTCATGTCCCTTTACCAATTCCTCCTTTTCCTCCCTCCCTCTCCCCTCCCCCCCATGGACATCATTTTTATTCACTTGTCTTAACAAGATCAAGGAATTGTTGTCTTCTTCCCCCTGCCCTCGAAATGATTGCTAAGTCGCTGTTGCAGGTGCTTTCTCTGGGATGGAAATTACATTTTATCTGGAAGTCAGTCCGGTGAACTGCTCGTTTGGGACCTCCTTGGAGCAAAAATCAGTGAGAGAATACAGGGCCACACAGGTAAGCAGTGTGCAGTTGTCTTGATCTTTGTTCCTAAGATACTGAACTCAAACCTGCCTTTTCCACCAGGGAACACACCCTTCTCGATAGAAAACACCCATGTGTCCTTCCTGCAATAAACATTTCCCTGGTGCATCATGGTTGGTCAGGCAATCTGCATCTCTTAGGTTGCTCAGGGTTTAGATCTATATTGACAGATATTTGACTCCAAAAAGGAAGTTTTATTATGTTAACTTCCATATGAAGAACCAAAAACCATAGTAAAGCTGTAATAGTTTGGTTTTTTTTTTATTAAGATAACACACAGTAAAAAAAACAAACAGAAGTTTTCTTTTTTTATTTATTTTTGTGCTGGCTAGTACCGGGATCTGAACCCGTGACCTTGGTGTTACAAGGCTGCACTCTAACCAACTGAACTAACAGGCCAGCCCCCAAAATTATAATGAAAATTAAGGCTTTCTCCCATCACTGACTCCTACCTCCTGGTCCCCCTTAGAGGACTTTTTATCAGTGTGTGCCCTGTACGTGCTCCTCTTATTAATGAGAGAGGGTGTAAGAGTATAATATAAAGCATAATGTAAAACTGTTCTTCCCTTGTCTTTTCTGTTTAGTAGTGCCTCTTGGAGCTTCACGATGTTGTGTGTGCTTACATTAGCGTGCTTTCCTCCTGATCATTTGGAGGACTTAGTTTTTGGGGGGTTTTTTTTAGTCCTTTTTGAGACCGGCGGCACCGCGCTCAGCCAGTGAGCACTGTGAGCGCACCGGTAATCCCTCTATAGGATCCGAACCCGCGGCGGGAGCGCCGCACTCTCCTGAGTGCGCCACGGGCTTGGCCCATTAGTTTTTAATCCTAATATCTCCTTTTACCTCTATTGACTTCCCACTATGAGCAGTAACTTCCCATCTTCACCTTCTTCCCTGTCACTCAGTTTTGAATGGTTATTTCTTGAACTTATACCTTAAAAATCCTTTATCTATGCCTTTTTTCTTAACTTAGTAGCTTTAATTAACATTTGACCCCTTTCAATGGAAAAGGAAGTAAATCAGCAGACCTTCACCAATTCCCCATCTTTTCCCTCCCAAGTGTTTCTTTACTTTGTCATATTATACCCATTTTGCCAAGGTATATATTTGCATTTTGTTCTATACCCAAAATTCCCAGTTGTTTTAGCTTTAGATTTACATTTAAATGGTTTCTTATTCCTCAAGTTCTTTGTACCAAGCAGTTATTTTTAATTTATATGAGCATTTTATTATAAACACACAAGACAAAGTAGAACCCACTTCACCTTAGTAAATAAAGAGCAAGCAAGAGCGAGCATTTGGGCGCCTCCTGGTCAGCCTCCTACCTAACCAAGATGTCTCTCTCTCAGGTGCTGTGACATGTATATGGATGAATGAACAGTGTAGCAGCATCATCACAGGAGGGGAAGACAAACAAATTATGTTCTGGAAACTGCAGTATTAAGTGCCTTTTCCTCTCTTGAATGTTAAATTGAACTCTAACGTATTTTTAAACCAAACTTTTAAATGAACTGGTGAATGTGCAATTATAGTAATTAGAAGTTTTACCACATGGAAAATTTGTGGTTTTAAACTTTCTAAGTCATGGTGACTTCATTGAAAGCCATTAGTCGCCATCCTCCAAGGCAGATAAAATACAGCAGTATTAGGGAGAAGACATGACATCTGTGAGGCAGATGATCATCCTAGTAAGACGACGGTCAGGAGACAAGATCGGGCAGCACAGAGTAGCTAAGAGATACTAAACTGGGCTGGAGGAACTTACCAGAAAGCACTGAAGAATTTAGAATTGCCCTAGAAAACGTGCAGTATTCTCTACTACTTCTCAGTCGCTCTGTTTTGTCTTTCTGCTCTACCACAATTGCTGCCCATTGGGTTTTTGGTTATGTGTGTTTTCATGGAGTGGTTACTTCTATAATGCTGTACCCAGATTCTAAGAACCTGGGGAAGGATTAGCAGTTCTTATAACAGTAAGTTTATTCTGTTATAGGAATTGTTTGTATTTCATTATAGCTGTCATCTTTTCTATATTAAAAATATTTTTCTGTAATGCAGTTTTCATTTTATTATTTAAATAATTTATTACAAAGACTAGTAAGTAGCTTTTAAGAACCACAAGTATTGATCCTTCTAGAAAACCATATTTAGTGATACGAATATAGTTCCATTACTTTTGAAACTTATCTTCAGACCCAAGGCCAGATGGCAAAGTAGATAATCAAACTGGGAACTGTTTGCTTTTCTAAACTTCAAACAAGGTAAGCTCAACAGCAATAGCAGTGATTTTCTTTTACATTCGACCTTTGAACTACAGTAATTATTTAAAATTTTTGTATAGTCTTTAAAAATATTGTTATATCCTACAGGTAGTATGGCATAGGGAGGAAAACTTGAATCAAGACCATGGTAACTAGAATTTTCAAAGGCAGTCTTAAGGTGTCATTAAATACTACCTGATCCTTTGTTGTTGCTAGGAGGAACCAATAGCCTCACTGAGTTCCTGAGGTGCACTGGTGTGAACCAGCTCCCACAGGCCTGTTAGGAGGGCTGTTCTCAGGGCCCTTAGCAATCTGGGACTTCCAGCTGGAAGCACTTTTCCTGACACTCAAGTCTCTTAGGAGGGCTGTTCTCAGGGCCCTTAGATGTTAGCTGCTCTGGGAGGTGACTGTCTCCCACCGCCAAAGGTGAATTTCACAGGCCTCTCTTCTAGATCATACACAAACTTGGTGAAAGCCAAATTTCACACAGTTTCCAGATGATGCTATAACAGACTAAATTTAACTTTATTCAGACATACTCAAAACAGAATAGTCATAAACCAAAAAGAAAAAAAATCAGAATAAAGTGTCACTGCCATTTTGTTTGCAGGAAGGAGTCATGAAATGGAACAAATTACCAGGAAAACATTCGAAGACCATCTCGAAGTAGCTAGGTTACACAATGTTAAGACTGAAATGCCAAAATTAAGTATTATCCCACTTAACCTACAAATACAAAGGGAGTCAAAAGTTTATCCTGTTTAGTACCAAGAATTTTTACATTAAATGTACAGCAATTCATTCCTCAGAAAGTGATACTGGCAACTTTCAGAAGAAAGAAGTTTCCATTACGCAACGACTAGAAAATCTCAAAAACAACTAAGCAGCTATGCGATAGCTCAGTAAGTACCATTAAAGTATTCTGGGCTAAGTGTACATTTCAGTTTAATACTGAACTACATTTTGAGTTTTAAAAAGGCAGCAATAATTATATTTTGGTCTTAATTCTAGATGCTTAATATAGTTAAGGCGATAGTTCAAGCATTAAGTGAAGGTAGTTAAAACTTAATGACAATAATTACAATCTCTTGCAACCTACATATGCTATATAATGCTTACATGGAATGAAACCAGTGTTCTTAATTGGTATTTTACACACACACACACACACACACACACGAGAAATTCCCGAGGGTTCCTATCAAAAGCAATCATTCTAAATGTACTATGGGAACATGTTAAAAACACAAATATACCATAGAACTAAAGTGATATGAACAGCATTACTCATTACCTAGGAGAAAGGTGACTGGTTTTCACATAAAGCTAAGCCTGTATCAGTCATCCTAATCACAATGGCTTGTAAAAGCATCAGGTTTCCAGTAGAGAAACTATTCTAGGAAAGTCAGTAAATCTTTTGAAAGTTTCACATCTGTAAAACCAGGATAAGGCTACAATTGTCTTGAAATGTGAACAAGATATCAGATGAAACAGTAAGATTCCCAGCCATAATGTAAGATAGGAAGGTCCTCATGCAGCATATGCTCCCTGGATCTGGGAAAGCTTCATGTGCATAATACAGAAGTTGCCGAAGAAGGAAATTGGAGGAGTTCAGCTACGTTTCCATCCTGCCGTGACTTTTAGACCTCAGGAATGGTGTGATCCATCAGGCTTTTCATAATGCTTGGTGCCATCCTACAAGAAAAGTTTTATTATACACTAGCTCCTCCCTCCACCCCCAAAATGCTATATTAATCCAAGTCCACTCCAATTCCAGTTTGGCACTGTTGGCCTCATAGCACCTGTTAGATTTAGGGAAGAAGGGGAAGGTCTTTGAAACAAGCTTAGACGTAAGGGTCTGTGGTAAGCTAGTTGTTGGCAAATACTGAGAGTGAAAGGCTATCTGTGTTTTGGCTAGAAAAGTTCAATTGGATACAAATAAGTCCTTGTATATTAAGGCTAGGGATTTAAAAAAAAAAAAAAAAAGACAAGGCTGTGATAAGTTGGGAAGGAAATGGGGGAGGAAGGACCTATCAGAGATTTAAGAAAAGAGAACTCCAGAGCAATGAGTCCTGACAATAACTTTTTTTCTCCAAGAGTAGCTAGCTGCATTTTACCCAGAGCCAACCTTACAGAGAAAAACTTCATTACATGGGTTACTGTTTGTTTTTCAATCTCATTTCCATAGGCATGATACGGATTCTGAAAGGAGGATTCTCAGTTGGCTTGGCAAAAACAGCTATGATAAAAGCTAGGATTTGAAAAACTCTAGAGGAAGTAACCCTTGTTGCCCCTTTTCAGTTCTGCTCACTCAGCTTTCCAGTTCTCAGCTCCTGAGGACAGATAATAGCACCACAGGCCACACAGCTCTGCTGCCTTTTGAGATGCTGGAGAGAACATGAACAGTCACTGCTAACATTCCACAGGCAAGAATTCTCCATCATGACCCACATGATCAGATTTCTACTGAGCAGAGAGGGCTGTAGGCGGAGCACAGCTACAGTCAATCGTGCTGCAAGCTGAAGCATGCCCACCTCTGCTTGAACACCCTTTTCTACTGGACAATGTCAAAATTTCGTAAGTGTATGTGAATTTTATTCCATACTTGGGAAGCTGTTAGAGGGGTCATCCTCACCAATTCCTCTGATTTAAAGAATTTACTTCAAATTTCTAGAGCAAAAAAGAAGTACAGTGCTTACTCGGCCATACACATGAAGCTGAAGAACTGCCTACTTACCGTTTAATAATATGTTCAAAGATAAAAGCAGGCATGATTGTTATGGTAACTACAGTCCCAGATGTTGACAGTATGTCTGCAATTTGAGAGTCCTGATGAAAACACATAATGAAAATTAATTTCATTGAGGCTTTATCTAATAAATATAAAACAGTTAAGAAATGTACAGTATACACCCTATTATGTTTTGCTCATAACTCTAAAATCCTGACCCCCATTATTTCTAACTTTTTCTAGTATTCCTTACCAAGTTCAATTCTATAGGACAATTTTACAGCTGGTGACAAAACTGCGAAGAAAACTGAGTTGAACATATGAGATAAAAAATCATTACTGAAGGGGCCGGCCCAGTGGCGCACTGGATAAGTGCGCCGCTTGGGAAGCACGGCAGCGCTCCCGCCCGAGGGTTCGGATCCCACATACAGACTGGTTCCTGCTCACTGGCTGAGCGAGGCGCGGGAGCGACGCCGAGGGTTGCAATCCCACTGCCGGTCCCCGGTCCAGTACGGGGGCAACACTGAGGGTTGCGATCCGTTGCCGGACATGGAAAAAGACAAAAGACAAAAGACAAAAAAAAAAAAATCATTACTGAAGATTAAATAATTTTCCCAATATATATTACCATATCTGCTCAGTTAACTGTATATTCTAAACCACATTACTGAAAATTAAATAATTTTCCCAATATATATTACCATATCTGCTCAGTTAACTGTATATTCTAAACCAAAGTTTATGAAATGAGCAGGTCTTAACTAAAATCTTTAGACCTTAAGACACACTTACTTAGGGATTTACAGACCAGGAAAAAACTAAAAACAAAGTACTAACATGAACCAAAACTATTTCTCATTTCCTTATATTCCTGGATTGAAAAAAGTTGGGCAACCATTCATTCAGAACGTCATCAAAATCTCCTCTGCCTGTGTCTCCACAGAATTGTAGCTCAAGGGACTTTAGAGATCACTGAGTCCAGCCCGCTTCTTATAGAAACAATAATTCCAGAGAGTCACCCAGATAATTCCTGTGACTGGCCCAAGAACACAGCTAGCTTAGGCCAGAGCCCAAGCCCAGGTGCTATGTCCCCATCTCCCGCTGAGTTTCTGCATTTTGGAGGTCAGTATGAAAACAGCATCACCTACACAGTCAAAAGAAAAAGACATCTGCTAAAATAAAACTGCAGCAGAACAGGCAGAAGGTCAGTTTCTTACCTTTAATCCAATGACATTCTGTCCGTTGATTTCACAGATGTTATGTTCGGTGAGAAGGCCATTTCTGGCTGCAGAACTATCTTTCACTATGGATGTTATTTTTCCATTTTTAAAGATAAAGCCAACATGTCCAGTACTATCCTTATGCATGGTAATTGTCCGTTCAAAGGGCCTGTAAACGTGATGCGTTCAATTAAAAATTTAATTCCAAGGTAAACATTTTAATGGATTTCATATACCATAAATTCTGCCATGTTGGATATTTTGTTACACTAAACACTAAGTGTTTTAATAAGAGCAAATTGTTATGACTCTGATATTGCACATTCATAGAACATCTTTGTTTAAAAGATTATTTTTTAAAAAAATCTTCATTGTGGTTTGACTGACTTACTAATCAAGATTTCCTTCTTCAAGTATCAAACACAACTGAACACAACGCTTCATGCTACTTATCAATATGCTTTTACCTTTAAAATTCATCAGACTTTAGCATTAAGAATGAGATAGGCTTTTAAGAACTGGCCGGTTGGCTCAGTCAGAATGTGGTGCTAATAAGAATGAAGTAGGCTTTTAACTATGGCAAAAATAAATTTTTATTTTTAATTAACTTTTAGTATTTCCTAGAGCCTAATCACAATGGTGAAAATAGATTATTTTTAATTAACTTTTAATATCTCCTAGAGCCTAACTGTTTTTAGGAAATACTTCTTTTATTTAAAACTTTTACAATAGTTCTCATACATCTTAATTTTGAAAATTTTACAGATTTTTTTGTTGTACTTTAAAAGAACTGCCAAAGCAGGACTTAAGTTTCTCAAGCCCTTTTGGAAC
>NW_007726391.1:6813-8825 GCF_000696425.1 Galeopterus variegatus | reverse complement strand
ACATTGTAAAATTCAGACCAGCCAGATCTTCCTGTTGGTCCAATTTACTCCTTGAAATACTGCTTAGATATAAGGTAAAAATGACACTATCCATAAAGCATTTACTAAATACCTAAAATGTATGAGAAACTGGAAATGCCAAAGTAGACAAAACAGAAGTTTAACTGAGAAGAAACAAAAACCCAAAAGCTTACTATAACAATGAAATACAGGGTCCACCCTCAACACATATGGGGGCTGGACAAGAAAATAAATGGAGGCCCATATTTCNTTGATCTGAAGTACTTGGTCCCCAAATCTCAGACCAACCAACGAGGCTGGAGAATTAGCCTGGACTAGCTGAACAAATATACCCTAGATAGTAAGAAAATAACTTTGGTCATATACCACTGTTGTGATGTGGTTAAACAATGCTGGAAAATTAGGAAACAATTGTTTCGGGTGAAATCTACTCTAGTAACAAAACAACAATAACAAAAAAGAAAAATTATATGATTATAGTGTATCAAATTGCCCCCTAAAAAAACCTGGAAAAATTAATTAAGGCAATAACCCCAAAGAATAAGGCAAAAAAGTGGGATCTCAGTAGTAATTTCTATCCCAAATTATGACCCACCTGACCAACCTCAATCACCCCCTTCATCTTGGAATAAAAAGACTAAAGAAAATAAAGCAGACAACTTTAATAAATGCAAGTTTCTGTGAGTCTGATAGAATGCCAAATTATAAGGACATGATCATTACTTAGGGGGAAAGGGGGTCAAGCGTTAGAAGATTGGTGAGTTCTTTTATGGTTTAAAAAAATGATGGTGTAAGGTATCATAATTTTACCTTTCTAGTTGAAAGATTCCTTTACCCATTTGCTATATTATGCATAATCAAGTAAAATTAGATTTTATTTAACAGCCTAAAAAATGAAGAATCCACTATGGGCTGCCCAGTTAGCTCAGGTGGTTAGAGCACAGAGCCGATAACACCAAGGTCCAGGGTTTGACTGCTGTACTGGCCAGCAAAAAAGGAATCCGCTATGAAACATACAGAAAAGTCAAGTACCATTAACTAAGAACTAAACCCACATGGATATTTTTACTTATGTAAACTCAGACATTGAACAAAATACAAATAAAGTATCTCACACAAACACATCTACAAAGCTAGAACCTTTCCACAGTCTTAAGCTGGGTCAGACATGATCTGTTGTGTGTCTGTTATACTTCAGCGAAAACTAGGCAACACCCCATAAAGTGGATCAATGTGAGTTGGCCAAGTGCATAATGGGCAAAGGGGCCTATGAAAAGTATCTTCTCTCTTTAGGAAAGAAAAAAACCAGAAAAAAAATCCTGGCAGAAGGGGCAACAGTATACTCTACTGAAGAGGAAGGAATAAAGAGCAAAGGATAAAGGGATAAGGGATAAAGTGAAGTCACAGCCTCCCAACCAAGCACACTGATGTGTCTTAAATAAGCCAGGAGGGTTCAAAGACATGGAAACCCTCTGACATCCAAGTGGGCAGGCAGGGTTGGGGCTTCCTGCCGAGGTCGGCCTCAGCCATTGACAGCAGTGTGCCACGCTTCCTATCATTTTCTATGTGTAAAGCTAGACGCACTGGGCAAATGAAACTGAAGACTGAAACAGAACCCAATAAGGTAATGGCTAAAACCATAAATTGCGGTAAAGACCCAGCATGTCCTTAACAATTCTAAATGGTTCCTCAGAGAGTAAGCCTATTTCACTTCCTCAGTATGGTGAGAGGTAAAGTAATTATAAGGTAAACTAATGACTACCCTAATTAGAAAGAAACATTTGCCCAGAAAATGGCCTATTAAATTCAAATTTGAAGGATGGAAATAAACCTGCAAAATCATCTCACAAGTTAAAGAATCATCATTTGGTTTAGAAATGCACACACATTGACTCCTACTGGTCAGTTTTTTCTTAGCTTTCACATATGCCGCCCTATTTCAGAATGCCAGAATTCTACTGTCCGAGCTATGTTACACGCAGACCAGCCCC
>NW_007726391.1:4977-6395 GCF_000696425.1 Galeopterus variegatus | reverse complement strand
TTTCACATATGCCGCCCTATTTCAGAATGCCAGAATTCTACTGTCCGAGCTATGTTACACGCAGACCAGCCCCGGGCTCCCCTGCCGCAAAGACGGGATGCAGGTGCTACAGGCCCTGAGCCCTCCCCCCTCCGCCTCCCTCCCCATTCCTCTCCCCCTTACCCTCTCCCCCTCTTCCCCAACTGCCCCACAATATCTTAGAATGTTAAAAATAGTAATAATTAATTTTTTAAAAAATTTTAAATATATATGTAGACCAGTACATTTTATTTGTTAGAATACCTGAAAAAAGAAAAAAAAATCATTCAAAGTAGTGTGGTTGAAAAATCCCAACCTCTACCTCATCAAAATAGGGCATTCTTCACTCCATCAGGGTCCCAAGGCAAGGAGCAGGTGAAAGCCGAACCCGGCCACAACTAGGCAAACTGCTGCCACCACCACGGGGCCCCACCAGGGTCCTGAAGCATGGATTGGGGGGAAGCCGACCCCAGAAGCACCAAAGAAAGAGCACACCAAAAAAAACACCATTTCCACATGGGTAGCCCACCAGAGCCACTGCCATTGCCACAGCTGCCACAAGTTTCTATGGCAGCAGTCACAGCCACCCTGCAAATGGCACACCAGACTCTCAACTGCATTGACACAAGGACAGGCACTAGCGAAGACCAAAAAGAAGAGGTCCTCTCTCTCCACAAAGCACAAGTATCAGATTTGCAATAATAGGGGAGGACTTGATCACACCTGTCTCAGTACTGGACAAATCATCAAGGCAACAAACCAGGAGAGAAGCAGTTAATCTACTGGATGGAGAGGATGAATCTATGGTTATTAGAGTGGGGAAGGGGATAGGGAGGGGAAAGAGAGGCAGAGGGGGGATTGGATAAGGGACATAAAGAATAAGTATGATTTATAATAATGAATATGCTAATAAAAAATAAATTAAAAAAACAGGGCATTCTTCAAGTGCACAAATTTAAGTTAGATTTAAAATAGTCTCAACTGTACACACACCATTACAATTAACTAAAGCATTTCTATTTCAAATTAATCTAATATTAATCACTTAATATTCTGGAAGTTATTTAGACAAATTCAAATAGATATTAAAAATACTTACATTATCTATTGATTTAAGCCTGAGCCCAATTTTTCCATCTTGATCCTTACACAAAATGACTTCACGAATCCCTTGCTTAATTTCTGCTCTACGAATTCCAACATCATTACCAGTAACAGGAGCCACCATATAGTTCATACTGGAAGGTCTTGCTACCAACTGCTAACAAAAACACACATAATGTGTCAATATTTAGAAACACTCATTGAAAAAATCTATGATAATTACCTAGAACATGCTCAATTGTGGTTTTCCAAAAGTAATCTGCAAATAATTTCCTTCAGATAAAGTTTGATTTCTG
>NW_007726391.1:0-378 GCF_000696425.1 Galeopterus variegatus | reverse complement strand
TTTCACATATGCCGCCCTATTTCAGAATGCCAGAATTCTACTGTCCGAGCTATGTTACACGTAGACCAGCCCCGGGCTCCCCTGCCGCAAAGACGGGATGCGGGTGCTACAGGCCCTGAGCCCTCCCCCCTCCGCCTCCCTCCCCATTCCTCTCCCCCTTACCTTCTCCCCCTCTTCCCCAACTGCCCCACAATATCTTAGAATGTTAAAAATAGTAATAATTAATTTTTTTAAAAATTTTAAATATATATGTAGACCAGTACATTTTATTTGTTAGAATACCTGAAAAAAGAAAAAAAAAAAATCATTCAAAGTAATGTGGTTGAAAAATCCCAACCTCTACCTCATCAAAATAGGGCATTCTTCACTCCATCAGGG
>NW_007726390.1:770845-771287 GCF_000696425.1 Galeopterus variegatus | reverse complement strand
CTCCCAGTGCCGCACCCTCCCAAGTGCGCCACAGGCTCGGCCCTCTTTTATTTTCTTAAGGTAGAAGTTTACATTACTGATTTGAGATTTTTCTTATTTTTAATATAGGTGTTAACATGTATAAATTTTCCTCTAAGCACTGCATCTTGTAAGTTTTGATATGTTGCACTTTGATTTTTGCCTCAAAGTACTTTCTAATTTCCCTACGATTTTTTTTCTTACCCATTGTTTATTTAGAAAAGTGTTGTTTAATTTCCACACGTTTGTGAATTTTCTAAGTTTCCTTCTGTTACTGTGGTCAGAGAGCTTATTTTCTATGATCTTAGTCTTTTTAAATGTATTAAGATTTGTTTTGTGGGCAAAAATAAAAAATCAATCAATCAATCAATCAATAAAAAAAGAACAACATAAATTAAAATTACAAAGAAATTCAACATTTTCA
>NW_007726390.1:769029-769908 GCF_000696425.1 Galeopterus variegatus | reverse complement strand
CTTGACCACGTTGCCTCTTAATTGTCAGCTTTAAAAATGAAACAATGAAGACCTTTTTTTTTCCATGTCAGCACAAGTGGGCCGAGGTGGGGCCAAGTTTGCGGTTCTCTTTTCCTTCCCCACAGACCTATGATATAAAAAGCTGAGACCAAGATTTTAGGAGATTGACTAATGTAAATGTTGGTCTAAATTAAGAAATAACGAGGTTACCCCTCACATAAAATCTTCCATTGGTACACATAAAACATTTCTTAAGTGATAAAAAAAAAAAAAGCATGTGGTATTTGGGAAATGACATTATTTTGGCCATTCAATATGAAATCATGCATGTGACCAGCAACATATTCCAAACTATTTATTCACTAAAGGGATACTGTATAAATTAATAAATTCCTTCTTATGTTAATCAGCCGTTGTCATCACTTCACAGAGATAGAAAGTAACTTTTCTTCCTGAAATGGAACAGAACACAGGAAATATATGAGACTTTCATTCTTGCCTCTGATACTGTTTATGTCTTAATTTCCAACCCATATCAAGCCACTTTCTGACCACTTTACTAATTGTGGATAGCTTCTGGTCATTTTAAACTTTTCCACATGCCATTAGGATAAAGTGCGTATGCATTTTATTCCGTTCGAAAATCTCAAGCATGAACCATTGATTCATTCTAAAAATGTCTTCATCGTTAGAAATTCTAAAGGATTATAATTTCTAGGTAAATGTGATTAGTGGAAATCTGATCTTTGCAATCCAGAACAAACTCAAGTAAACAGTACTGGAATTTCCTGTTTATTCTTGGTACTCAATATAAAATGTAACATGAATGGGGGTTGAAAAATTGGTATGAAATTGGCCAACTAAATGTATATAAAATAA
>NW_007726390.1:766554-767617 GCF_000696425.1 Galeopterus variegatus | reverse complement strand
GAAAGAGTTTCTTTAAAGCACCATACATTTGGAAAGTAATCTCCCCCAAAAAAGTTTTTTTTAAAAGAATGAATTGGGCCGGCCTGGTGGCGCACTGGAGAGTGCGCCGCTTGGGAGTGTGGCGGGGCTCCCGCCGAGGGTTCGGATCCCATGTGGTGACCGGTTCCCGCTCACTGGCTGAGCGTGGCGCGGGCGCAGCACTGAGGGTTGCGATCCCGTTGCCGGTCCCCGGTACGGGCGCGACACCGAGGGTTGCGATCCCGATACCGGCCAGTAAAAAAGACAAAAAGGAAAAAAAAAAAAAAAGAATGAATTATGCAGAGCCTATAGCCAGAACACCCTAATGTCTTTTAAAAGGCAGATAAACATATAACAATCTATGCCTGCGATTTAGCTGTGGGAAAGTATGAAGGAAAAAGAAGCCCCAGGAAAGCCAATTAGCTACTTAGGAACAGCCACAGATTTTCAATCCATAAACAGGAGTAGTGATATTCATCAACCTTTGTCACACCTTTGAAGAGAAGTCGCCTACAAACCCATAATTCAGCCAGCCAGTTGTGAATTTCATGTGAAACTTTACAACATGGGCTTTTTATACAGATGGAAGCAGAGTATTTGGTGTCCCACTGCTTCAGCTTGACTCCATGGTTTCCCTACTTGGGGAACCATGTGATCTTGGAGTGTGATCTTGGAGAAGATAACTAATCTTCTAAGCCTTGGTTTCCTCCTCTGTAAAACAAGAATAATAATACTCTGTAGGGTTGTGCAAGAATTAAACAGAATAAGATTTATAAATTGCTTAGCAACATGCCTAACACACAGTAGGTGTTTAATAAACATTAGCTGTTATCTCCATGGGATTCAATTTCCAAAGGAAAATCAGATTGTATGTTAATGATCAGGAAATGAATTCTGGAAGTTCAAAATCATTTGTTTGATTGACCAGGCCTAAGTGGGACTTTTGTTTTTGAGCATAATAAGTGAATAATTTTGAACTATTTCAGGTTTTAGGTAAGGTTCTAAAGCGGTGGTTCCCAGCCTTGGCTGCACATTAGAATCACGT
>NW_007726390.1:764091-766419 GCF_000696425.1 Galeopterus variegatus | reverse complement strand
AGAGGAAATACAGGAGAGGCTCAGGACCTCAAAGACACAACACACCAGGCAGGGCCACATGGAAAAGCACCAGCATAAGTCGGGATGCAGAAGAGCAGTAGGGAGAGAAAAGCCTGGGTCACTCTTTGCTGGAGTTTCGTAGGAAAGGCAGGGCAAAGTAAACAGTTTAGGATTGGCTAGTCTGCATAATTTCCATGGCCTCCAAGCTATAGGGGGTGTCCCTAGATGCCTGATACCTGGCCTTGGGATGCTTAATGCAAAGTCATCTTATGTCCTGAGTGTGTGGGCCTGATAGAGGAGGATGGTGCTGGATTGGTTAATATGTATGGATATCAAAGACAGGTTCCCTGCTGAGCCCTTTGCCATCTTTAAGAATTAGCTATCCCCAGGAGGGGCAGTCTCTTCCCAGCCTGAAAATTTTTGAAGATATTGTAATGTACAGAAAATTAAAAACATGAACAATACACACAATGTTAAAATTAAAAACATGAACAATGCACAGCAATGTATATGTACTTAATACCACTAAATGGTACACTTGAAAATAGCTAAAATGGCCAATTTTATGTCATGTATATTTTACTGCAATTTTTTTAAAAACCCAGGACCCATAAAACCAGGGCAAAAACCAAAGGGAAAATATGGGGAGGTAGAAGACAAAACTTATACCAAAAACTTCAAGTGTCGCTAAGTCTGTCTCTTTTCCAAGTGTAAAAGAAGGAATTGTCTCCTCAAAATATTGGCCACCTCCTGAAATGCAAATTTTAAGCAATTCTAAAAATTACCCAGCCTAGTAGATGAAAAGGAAAGGAAACAGTACAGAATTGCTTCATCCACTAAAACCATTTTTCACTTCTCATTACTCTGTCACACTCTGAAGAGATCAGGAACTATGGTGTGGGTCATTCTCTACTGAAAACCTGACTCATCTCCATGTGTGACTGTGACACCAAAATGCTGAGTCCTTTTTACACTGCCCGCATGGGCTGGCCTGTTCAGTATCATCACGTTCACTTGCTCAACTAGATCAGGAACTCAGCGACAGACATTTTCTACCACAGAGTGCTCAGATTACTATGCATACACCTGTTGTGTGTGTAAAGACTAATTTTTTTTTTTTTTTGTCCTTTTTGAGACTGGCCGCACCGCGCTCAGCCAGTGAGCGCTGTGAGCGCACTGGTCATCCCTATATAGGATCCGAACCCGCAGCGGGAGCGCTGCTGCGCTCCCAGTGCCGCACTCTCCCGAGTGCGCCATGGGCTCGGCCCTGTGTAGAGACTAATTTTAATCTATCAGACTTATGTCCACCGTTATCTTGAACTTCTAACCTCTAAAATCACTCACTTAACACACCACACTGTATATTTCTCATCCAAAATAGTTCAACTGACAAGAAAACTATTGCTCCATTGCATATTCCCACCTAACTTTCCTCTTCTCTCTATAATCTGGGAAACCCACCATCATTCTTCTTTTTCCTTACTCATCTGCCAAATCTTTTCTCCATTCCCTATGCCAAGATTCTCTGGCATAAACACCTATGGCTGCCAAACCTTCCTGCTGTTGTCCTAACATAAGCAAATCAAAGATGACTACCCTTCACCCTCTCTGCAATGTGCTTTGTATATCCACTTGCCAGATGGCTGCAGAGTAAGTGCGAGGGAAAAGGAGATGAACTGTTACTCCTTCTGGAGAGGGGAGGAAAGAAGGGATAGCTCCCTAACCCACAGACTACCATTGGTAAGAAAGCCTGTGGTGCATTATAAAGAACTGATTTAAAATGACTAGCTGTGATCTACATTTGTTTTTCTCTTTTCTATAAGCTATATGGAAGTGTTTCGTGTTTATCTAGCATGTACTTCCATTCCTTTCAATCTGACCAAAAATTTGTGTTGCTCTTTAAATATCTAAGGAATCAGATGAGAGCTAGTACATGAGTTTGAAAACACTGATTCATGTGTAAAGAGCCGTCAGCTTTCCCTCCAGTGTTTAGGACACTGTTTTGAAGACCTTTGCTCTAATTCAAGCCTGGATGTTGTACACAGTGAGCACTGCACTGGCCACAAGAGGGTTGGAACTTGTGTCCTAACTCTGCCACTGACCAGTACTTGGGCACTTAAGTTTTCTACACCTCAGTGTCCTCATTGGTAAAATGGAGGTAAGAATAACTAACATCGGGGAGCACGCATTGTGTGAACACTGTTCTAGTAGCTTATGTATATTGCTTCTTTCCTCCCAGAAAAACCCTATGAAGTACGTATGTTATTATCATCACCCATTTTAAAGATGTAGAAACTGGGCCGGCCTGGTGGCGCACTGGAGAGTGTG
>NW_007726390.1:759124-763671 GCF_000696425.1 Galeopterus variegatus | reverse complement strand
GTTCGGATCCCATGTGGAGACCGGTTCCCGCTCACTGGCTGAGCGGGGTGCGGGTTCCCGCTCACTGGCTGAGCGGGGTGTGGGCGTGACACCGAGGATTGCGATCCCGTTACCGGTCAGTAAAAAAAGACAAAAAGGAAAGGTGTAGAAACTGAGGTACGTAAGTTAGTTTTCTTGCTGTTGGTCCCAAAGCTGTATACTGAGCTAAGATTCAGGCCCAGGCAGCCCAATGGCCGGAATCCATATTCCCACTTATGGGGCTCTGTTGTATACCCTCTGTCACTGAATTGTGAAGTTAAATCAGATTAAGTATTTGGAAGTAAATGTAACATGCTATTAACTTTCCTGAAGTTCACTTTCTCATCTGTTAAAAGGAGACAATACTTATGTTTCAGAGTTTTTGTAAGAAGTAGAAATAAAGCAGGTACAATTCATGATACATATATTACGTTATTAATAAATGGTAGCTACTAATATTTTCATTATTATTATTTATATTATTAAAAGATTCTAATTCTTTTAAATAAAAGTGTATTTATTTCCCGCCATTCACAATAACAAGACCCAGGACATTGCCCAAGATATTAGTGCCAATTATAATCCACAGAAAACATGCTTTCATTGAGTTCAAGGGAAAGAAATACATTTAGCATGTTATGAATTACATATGGGAGAAGGGTGAGACTTTCTACTCCTCCCCACCACCACCACTACCACACACAAAACATGATTTTGCTTTTAAATCTCAAGAAATAAAATAGGATTTAAGCCTGTCCACTGCTGCAATATAGAACTAACATTATTTTCCCCCTTTGCTTCTTACAGATTTTTGCATATATGAATGAAACCTTTTCCCGAAAGAAAAAGTGGGACCTCCAAGCTCTTAGATTTTTATCAATTAATTCAATAATTGACCCTTGGGTCTTTGCCATCCTTAGGCCTCCTGTTCTGAGACTAATGCGTTCAGTCCTCTGTTGTCAGACTTCATTAAGAACACAAGATGCAACACAAACTTCCTGTTCTAACAATCAAATGCCAGTAAACAGGCTGACCTTTGTGGACAGTAGCTAAAATGTGCTTAGTTATTCAGCATCTGGAAAATCACTTTGAGATGGTTCCTTGGAGAAATGAAAAAAGTTAGTGTATAAACAAAATGAAGCTACCCTAATAAAACAGAGTAAACAAACATTTAAGCAGTGGTTTGGGCTACAGACGTGGTGACAAGGCACTTCATGGAAGGTGTCAGAAAAGTCTATAAAACCTACCCTCAATGAACATTGTGACATGGCCTTCAGAGGAGCAACCAGCTGCATTTAAGATCCAGTTGCCTTTTGATTAAATGCCTTCCTGTTGAAGATAAAGCATGTGGTTTTGTCATTTATAACCCTAAATAGTTACTGTCTTCTATGCTGCTTCTGTTATAAACATGCCATGGACAGTCAGATCAAATAAAATGTTATACATACTCTCTAGAAGGTTGATATGTGGAAGCAATGAAGCAACCAAGACAGACAAACTGCTGTCTTGTGATTGCTTAACAGACGCTTTATTTGGACAATGAAGTTGGAAATCTTTGGCACATTTCACTGTAACGTTTGTGTATGTGGGAGTACTCTCTTGTCGCTACAGTATTACTCTTACAACAGCAGACTCAGACTCAGTTGATTAACATCAGTTTTGTTCCTGTCACCTCTAGGAGCTATCTGTCCAATTGTCAGGTTATTTATTTTACACTGTCCATTGCGCTAATAATATGAATCAAGAAGTCTTTAGGAATTTTCTTAACAAGAAATAATAGAAATCTTGTCAAGACAGTTAATTCTGATTAATACTCTTCATTCTATTTCCGGGGGGTGGGGGGAGTGTATATATGTGGCTATGTCTGAAACCAAATATTAGGATTAAAAACTGAAAAATCTGGTCCATTCTTCAGATATACTGGAACTCTTATAATGTTGACATTGGAGCCATGACTAACATATGCTTTACAAGATGATCGTGTTGTAGCAAAATTCATTTGTCTATATTTTTATTTAGAGAACATGGTTTGACTCATATAAGAAATTATGTAGCAGTGAGTCATATTTTAATATATTTCCAAATGTTTGGTGTGGTGTAAACTCAGCATCAAAATATTGCAGTGAATTTACGCTGTTTAATCATAGTTACTGTGTAAATTCATCTGAAATCTTACAGAAATAAACTATAAAACAAAAGCTTGTAAATGGAGTAGTATTTGATGAACTCCCCCAAATGATATTTTACAATTAGTGTGGACATAATACATTTTAAATGAGATAAAAGTGGAAAAATTATATTTAATTTGGTGGGTTTTTAGAGTGTGGTTGCCAGGTTTTTAAAATATGGTTCATTGTAAATTAGAATTTAAAATATTCAATATAGTACTTGGTATTAGAGGATATTTTTTTCCTTCAGTTCTTACCCTTCCAGTATGATCTTTAAAATAGTAGAATCACCTGATTTTTTGCAGAGAGTATTACCATTGGATGGATAGCTGTTATTTAAAAAAGAAAATATGAGGGTACATTTTTTCCAAAGTCTCATTGAGTTGTTTACCCAAAACCATTTTCTAGAGGTAGTTAGAAAACTAGATGATCACTTAGAGTAATTCCAAACCAATCTAGGCATCAGTGTATTTTGACACAATGTTGTATATCAAATCAGCTCTTATTTCAAAAAGAATAAATAAGTGGTTTGCTTTCCTGCAAATGTAAACAAGCCAGGCAAAATTTAACTTAACTAAAATCTAGACATGTAAATAAATCTTCCCTATCCACCAGACATTCTAAAGTTGACATTGTTCTAAATGGGACTAATTAGGCCCATGGGTAACTCCCAAACATAAAATTCTGAAGTTACATTGAAACTGGAAGATTGATTCCTTTTATCAGATGACTTTTCTCCAAATGAAAATGTTAATTACAATCCCTCACCCCACCTCACCGACCCCCAAAATTCCAGAATAATGCCTGAGAATTGAAAAACAAAAAAAGCAAGAAACAAAATTGGACAGAATATCACTGGTGGGAACAAAATAATTCACTCAGGGAGCCTAAAATATAAGAATTTAAGCCATTTATTTAAGCACTGATAGATTTCTAGAACTTTGTTTCTTCATATACTCCTGTTCCTTCACTGTGAATGACTAAATCTTATTATTTCACTTGCACCAATAATACATAGAAGGAATTGAAAGTAAAAATCCTCTGTAATAGTCAATCACCTACTATTAATGGCAATTTAAAGGTAACTTAAAAAAAATTACACTAAATATGTAAATTTTTTTCTAAAAACCCTATCATGTCAGACATAACCATTATGTTACTGACTCATTTTCAAGTTAAAGAAAAGAAACGACTTAGGCTGATATACTAAAGAACTGAATTGTGATAAAAGAAGACACAGATTTTATTCTTTGCCTCTGACAGTCAATGGAATGAAAAGGGAGAAACTATTGAGGACATTCACCCCAGAATGCCAGCCCTAACTTTGTCATCCAGAGAAGGGATGGGTCCAGCAGTCTGTTATGAGCTGAGTTTTCCCAAATGGTTCACTGTCATCTTTTCCAAGAAAGAGCTGGGAAATTCTTGTGCTAAATTGTGGCCTTGAACCCAAAGATTTGATAGGGACCTGAGCTTACTTGAAGCTTTAGAAAGCCTGTGGAAGACCTGACTCTAAAAGTAATTTGGATCCACAACAACCTAGAGCCAGACCAAAGCTCTAGAAACAGCGTCAACCCAAAATCATGATGCTGGCAGAGGCCCTGAGCCCTAAGCCAGGGAGGGCAAATCCAAACTACATCACTACATTCTCAGCATAATTCACTTAAACCTTTGGCCTCCTTGTCTCCCCAGGGTCACATCCCTTTGGAAAAGGGATTGTCCTAATGCTAATGTCAAGTCAGCTCTTATTTGAACCATGAAAAAACAACACATTTGAGTTTAGAATTTGATGATTTTGAAAGGCAAGGGAAGACAATTAGCTCTCACTTAGGCAGAGGTTTGTTTATTTCATGTCGCTTAAGCCAAATCTAATGGTTTTTTGAACTTGAGAAGAGTCCCTACTTGAGCCATTCACAGAAAGAGATGTGTCCGCTCTGCAAATGAGTATTTTATACATGTGCACTTACAAGGCTTTCTCTTCTACAGGCAGTGTTGCAACTGAATACTTGATGACTATCTTTTGCCTTCATCAAACCCTTAACTCCATTGGATTTCCTCTCTGAGTGCACATTTATAACATACCTCCAATCAGCTAAAAGCATTATAATTGATTATTTTTTTTTAATTTACAAGACTTTGATCATCTGAAATACACACTATGGAAGCAAGTATTATTTTAGCAATTCACAAAAACTACAATCTAATCTATGTGTGAGCCAAGGCCATGTATTGGGCATCACTTATTTCAGAAAGTTACTCTTTTTTTTTACCTGGTAGCTTTTGAGATTTTGTTTTTTTATTGTAAGCAAATTTTCTTGAATTATGTTTTTTTATTTTCTATAAAAATGTAAACAAGCCAGGCAA
>NW_007726390.1:756447-758634 GCF_000696425.1 Galeopterus variegatus | reverse complement strand
TTTTTTTATTTTCTATAAAATGTATGTACTATTAAAGGTCAGTTTTAGTGGTTTAATTCTGTGGTCCACATATTTCATTTTAAAAATCTGCAGAGTCAAATAGATCAGTGAGGATTTCAATAACAAGAGATGGCACACTAACTGAGGAATGTGTAACGAAAGGAGTATTTACAGAGGGCTGGCAGGGTTAAGGGAAACAACAAGGGATGACGAAGGATCCCTTGGAAGCTGATGCCACTCCTAGGCCTGAAGGGACAAGGGAGGGGGGGCAGTTACTGGAAACCAGTGAGAGCTGTAGGAGATGCCACCCAACAGGAGCTGAAACACAGTGACTGCCAAACCACAGGGAGGAAACGAGGGGAATAGATTCCTGGAGGATCTCTCCTCCTACCCTACTCTTTTGTCTGTTCTTCCCATTAGCCAAACCCAACAGTAATCCAGAGAGGAAAGGGAACCTGGGTGATGTGGTCCATGAAGCATGGAGGACAGGTGGAGAGGAGATCTGTAGGGGAAGATGAAGAATATCCAGCATAAATAGATTAAAAATACACGTTTTTCTTTTCTTTTTTTTTTAATTGCACCAACACCAAAGTTGAAACAGCAAATTGGGCAGCCTCTCTTCTCACCTTCTACTCCAAAGAGTTATCCCCTAGCAAGCCTGGGGAATAGGAACCAGCCCCACCTGTATGGAAAGGGGTAAAATACTATATATAGATCCCTTTACCAAGGTATTTGTCCTAGACCCTGCTCCCCTGCGGCTTGGCATTTACATTTACGCAATTCTGGAGGCAGATTATATGATTGAGGAAAAGAAAGATCAGATCAGAGCATTTTTCCATTTTTCCTGCCTATGGCATTACAGCATAATAGCTATTCTTAAGCAGAACAAGGAGAGAGAACCATGTATACTGGTCTAACAATGAACTGAAGCCTTATTTTTAAGAAGGACCACTAGAGTGAGAAAAATCTAGAAAACCTCATTTAGTGCTAAGAGCAAGCCATACTTCCAAACTTACTATACGCCCATAAGCTTACGCAGCTGTTACAAAGAAAGAGCACATGTAGTGATTAAGCAATTCCATAGTCTAACATGCCAATAAACATATAGGGAAATGCAAATTTTAACAAAATGGAAAAAAGCTGGAGAAAATAGAGCTCCTGATGCCATCCACCAGTGCTTCCCTTTTTGCTAGCATGGGATTTGTCTTTACTCCTTTTTTACTTACCTCTCTTTATCCCCTTCTAGAGCCCACTTTAACTAGCACAGATGGTCTCCTCTCCACCCCCGGCACTGGGCCCTGTCTTCTTTGATGCACATTCAACCAGCAAACTCTAGATTTATCCAAGAGATATTAAAGATTTGTCAGACTGCTTGGGTTTTCTCAGACAACTTATTTCGCCTGTCTGAGTCTGTTTCCTCATCCCTAAAATGAGGGTAATAAAATTATCCACCTCCTCAATTATTTTGAGGATTAAAGGAGTAAATGCATTCAGGACATTTAGCACAGTGCTCCGACATGGTAATTGCTAAGGTTGAGGATTAGAATGATCTCAGGTGCCCAGTTCAGTGGCCTGTCTGATATCTCCACACACACCTGGCTCTGATTCCTGATTCTTAGTGGCTGTGGTGGTGGTGGTAGGGGTGATGATATCTGTTTGTTAATTGATATCCAAGTTATCAATGCCAATCTAATATGTTGGGCCAGAAACAAACAGTGACAATTCTAAACCAGTCATCACAGTACTGAGTTCTGATATGTCAGTTCCTGTATTGATCTGGATATGATATTTCTATTAATGCAACCTGAGATTACAAAGCTTTCTTAGACACCAGGGCGTGTCTTTACCTTCAACAGATGAAAGAAGCAGCAGCATTCCACTTTACGTAGAGGAAAACTGGGTGTGCAGGGGTGAAGTGAGCTGGTCACTAAGGACAGCTTCATAAGACTCTTGGATTATAGTGCTGATCTGGCTGACCTGAGATCACATCATCATTTGGTTTCTCTCTCACCTATAAGTTTTTGTGAGTTTTTTTGTTTTTGTGTTTTTTCATTTTTATCGTGGTTTTTTTTTTTTCATTTTATTTTATTAGTATTATGTTTTACATCCTATGATGTTGTTGCAGAGCATTTGGGAGGGAGGGGGAGAGGGGAAAGGGAAAGGAAATGGATGGAAGAAGGAGGAAGG
>NW_007726390.1:752001-755293 GCF_000696425.1 Galeopterus variegatus | reverse complement strand
TTTTTTTTTTTCATTTTATTTTATTAGTATTATGTTTTACATCCTATGATGTTGTTGCAGAGCATTTGGGAGGGAGGGGGAGAGGGGAAAGGGAAAGGAAATGGATGGAAGAAGGAGGAAGGAGGAGAGGCAGGATTGAGGCCTGTGGCACCCCCTCATTCCCACAGGGGAGACCAGGGGGCTTCCAGCAGTGGCTTGGTCATTGCCAGGCTGTCACCTTTACATTTTGGGATTGGCCCTGTAGAGTAGAGTAGTCATGGGGAGCTTTGGGCTTGTCAGTTGAACCTGATCTCTTGTGTTAATAACTTGACCCTTGAGGTTATGTGGAACTNCATTCCCACAGGGGAGACCAGGGGGCTTCCAGCAGTGGCTTGGTCATTGCCAGGCTGTCACCTTTACATTTTGGGATTGGCCCTGTAGAGTAGAGTAGTCATGGGGAGCTTTGGGCTTGTCAGTTGAACCTGATCTCTTGTGTTAATAACTTGACCCTTGAGGTTATGTGGAACTAGATGCCAGTGCCATAGTCCAGAGCATGGAAGTTCCCTTGAAAATGGAACTCACTGACCTTAGTTATCGAATGATATTTTTACTAGAGTTAACTGGTCAATACTCATCTCAGACTTAAGAGTGTGTCTTATATGTCACAATAAATTAAACATTTAAAAATTGCAACAGCTCTATGATCAAACCTTTGAAGACATAGTTGAGACTCCCTCTCAGCTTCTCAATATGTCTATATTGTAAAGAGTTCAGAGGAAAAAGCCAAACAGCCCTTGACTTTTGAACCCAACATTAACTTTTTATGTTTTAAAAATAAACGTCCTCATGTTACTTGTAGAATGAAAGGCATGATAACCAAAACACTGTGGGCTGTATACTGTGGTGTACTACTCTCTGACCTGTAAAAATAAATTTTTCCGGTGTGAGTAGGCATTCCGATAAAAGAAGAACAAGCCTAACTATAAACTAGAGACATTTATTCTCCTTACTACCTATTATGGCGATGGGGTAGTCGGACGTCGACTCCAAAAGGAAACACTAGCTCGGATGTTCACATCTTTCCATGACATGCCAGTTTGGAAAACTAAGGAAGGTGAAGAGTTAGATTCCTGTCTTCCTTCTACACATTTCTTCTGTGTTCTCAATGAAGGTATAGTGAACCACAATGGTTGCCAAGAAACAGTAAATGGGGAAACACAATTATCCTGTGTTAAGTGTTAAGGCTTTTTAAATAATAAGGTCTTGTCTTTGGTTTTTCTACATAAGCATGCCAAAATACTACTAACTGAAATCTTTTGCAATAGGAATTTTGGATTAAGAGAGAAATCATATGAGGGGAAAGGCCTGATAACTTTATTTTTATACTAATGGACTGAAAAGTAGGAATGGTAAAACTGGGATTGGAATGCAGACATCTAATTGGTGAGATCTGCGCTCTAGGTGACCTCTCTCTGTACCCTGGGCTTCCTCCCGCACAGCTCTCCCCCTGCTCTTTGACTCCAGCCACGCAGCCCAGCCGGCCACCATCCTGTTCCTGGAATACACCCAGCAAGCTCCCATCTCAGGGTCACCGCCCTGGCTGTTGTCTCTACCTGCTGTAAGCGCTCTTCCTCCAGATCGCCCTGGCTCACTTCCTCACCTCCTCGCCTCCTTCAACATTTTGCTCCTCCTCGGTGAGGCCTTCACTGACCACACTTCCCAGAACTGCACCCCGTACTCTCTGCATTCCCTTTACCCTACGCAAGCGTTTCCCAGTAGGAATGGCCTTAAACACACCTCCAGACTGACATTGACAATGTTCTTCATCTGCTCAGAATGTGAGTCTCCAGGGCAGAGGCTGTTGTCTGTTTGGTTTGCTATCTGTTATGGAATCTTACAAATGCCAGATGTTCTATACACTTAGAATTATATCTTACACATTTCAGGGACTTCTTCTATGTTTTTTCCAGGGCAGAGGCTGTTGTCTGTTTGGTTTGCTATCTGTTATGGAATCTTACAAATACCAGATGTTCTATACACTTAGAATTATATCTTACACATTTCAGGGACTTCTTCTATGTTTTTATTTATTCAGTATTTTCTTCTATGGATATTTTGAAAATGGATACTACACCATGTTTTCAGTGTTGTATAGGTAAATCTCATTTAATCCTCAAAACAACACAGTAAGGAAGGTACTATCCCCATTTTACAGATGACAAAACAGATATTCAAAGTCAAACAACTAGGTCAAGATCACACAGCTTGAGGGAAAGTAAAAAAAAAATGTAACGCATTTTCTAATTTCAAGCCCAGGGATCATTTTACTGACCTAACACAATGGAGACCTGTACTGACCCTCTATTTCTGAACATATTCTCCTGGAATGAAAACTCCATGGGCATGGACCTTGCCTATTTTTATCATCACCGTGCTTGCAGTACCAAAGATAGTGTCTGGTATGTAGTAGGTGCTCATAAACATTTGTTTAATGAATGAATGACTCTGCCAAGAATACAATGTCTATAAATCTCTGAAAGACTTAAAATAGTTCATCTTCCTCCTCCTCATTTTCTTTCCCTCCTCTCTGAACAACTCAAGCCCTTTGGGTGGGTCACAGTAAGGCAGGCTTTTGCAGTTGGGGGATGTGCAGGGTAAGGTAGGGGTCCATGCAAAGGGAGTCAGAACCCAAATGGGGTGAGAGAAGGTGGGCTGGCATCAGGATGTAAGAACCTGAACTGTGTGTGGTATAAGGAGGGTATCCATTCAGAGGCAAAGCCTTGCAAGGGTTACCAGAGCCCAAGGGGAATGGGGAGGCTGTGCACACAGGGGTGAGCTGGTGTACGGACTCAGAACCTGAGTGAGAAGTTAGGGCATCCTTGCCAGGGGATGGCCCAGTGACAGGGTCTAGGAGCTTCACAGGGTGAGAAGGTCATGCACTTGTGGAATGGCTTGGCATAGGCTGTCAGGGCCCAAGCAGAATGAGGCTGGCATCCACATGGGGCAGTCAAAGGCTCAGACTGGGGAGTGAAAGCTTGTGTAGGAAAAGGGGATGAGGGGAGGGAGTGACAACAGGGATGGGAGATTGGTTACATACAGAGATACTTACCAAACACGCAAATATATTAAGGATAATGGAAACCAGATTTGTCACTGCTAGACAAAAATGGAAAGAGAGCAAACTAGAATGAATGATGTAGTGCTGGATTGGAACTGGGGGTATTGGTGTTAGCTCATATTTTTCAATACATCGAGTTAAATATAGAAATAAAAACGTGTGTTTGTGTGTGTTCTCTAGCTCTGTCCACTGAGA
>NW_007726390.1:749274-750915 GCF_000696425.1 Galeopterus variegatus | reverse complement strand
AGTCACAAGAACATAGAAGCCAGTTTAAAAGAGCATTCCCACTGACCAAACTGGGGACAATCTGAGAAACAAAATAAATAATAATAATAATAATACAGATTACGACCCCTTGAATAAAATAGGAAAATGATTCCATACAGATAAAAATAAATTTTTAAATGAAAGTTTAATGAGGAATGGGATATTTACATGGTTTCAAAGTAACTGCCCATGAAATAATTATTAATTACAAAAGAGAAAGAGCACCTGCACAGTGAGAACTCCTGACAGACCCTAATTTAATCAGGAGACCAGCCTAAACAACATCAGTGATGGAACCAATTTAAATTGTAAGCCAGGAGACAGGCTGCAATAAGAACACACTGTCACTCCTGTGACAATTATCTCCTTCAAAGTTTCATAACCCAAACCCACATCTAATCATTAGCAAATACCAAACAAACCCATATTGAAGGATTTGCTATGAAATGACTCATCTATAATCTTCAAAAGAGTCAAAGTCATGAAAGTCAAGAGTGAGGAACTATTCCAGACTGAAGCCAATGAAAGGGACAGGACGACTAACTGCAGCAGGTGATTCTCAACCAGATCCTCTTGCTTTAAAGGACTTTACTGAGACAACCAGCAAAACTTCAATGGGTTTTAAGGAATATATGGGAATGCATCAATGTTAACATCCTAATTTTGGTTACTGGGTTTTGTTTATGTAGAAGGTTGTCCTTGGAAACACACACTGAAGTATTCCAGGGTAATAATGCATCATGTCCACAACCTAATCTCAAATAATTAAGGAGAAAAAAGTTATGTGTACTGTGCTTCTAATGTTTCTCTGAGTTTATGCTTGTTTCAGCATTTTAAAACTTAAAACATAAATAGTAGGCACACTCCCTGCAAGAGGAAGAAAACAACCACAAAAACTAGTCCATGCTTTTTGTACGTAGAGAGAAGTTAACAATGTAAACTAAAATCAGAATCTAATTTCTATCATTCTGTTTAGTTTTTCCTCATATATTTTGTTTTTGAGCTGTGAATGCGTGAGCATATATGAAATGAAAATCAAAACTAAATACCAATGATGGATATCTTACCAACTGGAGAATAACATGGTCGTAAAGCTGTCAACTTAATCTTACAAACCTATTCACCAACAAGTCAGGCTAAGCATTAATATGATGCTAAACGTTCGGTTTTAAGAATTTATGTACCTTTTATCCTGTTCCCTCTGGAAATAAATAAACAAATTTACAACTATAAACTGATTTAAATTTANTTATCCTGTTCCCTCTGGAAATAAATAAACAAATTTACAACTATAAACTGATTTAAATTTACATGACTTATTTTGGAAAAATAATGCAGTTATTTCAGCATTGACTTAATGATAATTTTAGGTAACATGGGAGGAAATGATTCTGTCCAAAAGAAAACCATGGTCTACCCAGCAGAGGTCCATCCCATATCATGATTATTTGAATTTGTGGGCTTTTGCAGCTTCCTCAGAATCACAAGTTCATTCTCAACTGTGGAATAGCTGTACGTCAACCTTATTGCTCAGTTCTACCTGCACAGGTGCAACAAGGTTTTGAATCTCACAAATGGAAATTTATTATACTTAAAGATGAATTTCCATAAGACTTTTTC
>NW_007726390.1:736042-748836 GCF_000696425.1 Galeopterus variegatus | reverse complement strand
GAGGGTTGCGATCTGTTGCCGGACACGAAAAAAGACAAAAAAAAGGAAAAAAAAAAAAAAAAGAAATTTTTGTTGAACTTTTCATGAATTTCTATAAGACCAATAAGGAATTCCATTTTCTCACTTTTCTGATCAATCTAATCTATGCTCACAAGCACAGAAAAATTGTGTTTACTTAAAACAATGTCTAATACATGGTAAGTACTTTTGAAAATGCCATTTATTATGGTCATTATTGATTTTTTAAATGAAAATATGATCATGTTTTTAGGATCCCATATATACAATGTATTGACTTCCAGTCCTCTGCTGTTCAAACCTTTCTTATGAGAGCCACACACACACATATCACCACCAATACTACCAACATCAATACTAACACCAACACCAACACCACCAATAACATCATTGTCATATTTGTCTCCACCAATGACTTTGGTAGATTTTACAAACAAGTCTGAAATTGACTGGATACACTGAGGAGCCCACTGAAGTCAGAGGTGACGAATCTTCATCTGTGTTCACAGCACAGAATCCCCTAAGAAGTAATGATGGGAGCAACTGCCCCACCCATCTCCATACCATCTAAAGACATCTGGAGGCATTCACACATAGGAATAAAATATTCCCATCACTCTTGGTATTGTTCCCGTCTGTTTATTTTTCTTTATGACCCTTATCACCCTTCTTACCACCTGGCATTATACTGTGTATGTCTGTGTGTGTGTGTAGTGTGTGTGCATATTTATTGTCTTCTTCTCTAAGAAGACAAGAAAATCTCCATAATGGCTGGGTCTTTGTCTTTTTTTTGTTTACCTTTAGAATAATAACTGCTCAGTGGGTTTGGGCTGAAGATCCAGTATCCACATATAGGTGTTCAATAAATATTCACTCACTGAATGAATGAATGAATGAATGAATGAATGAATCGAATAGCCAACAGTTTAGAGACAAATGATCTTAATTTTTAATTGAGGCCAAAGGTCCTTGGAAAAATGAAATATCCTCAGGTTTGCTATAGGAAGATGATGGAGTTTGGATGTGTTGTCCCCTCCAAAACTCATGTGGAAATTTGATCTCCAATGTGGCAGTGTTGGAAACTGATTGAGTCATGGGGGTGGATCCCTCATGAATGGATTAATGCTCTCCCTGGTGAAGGGGGATTAATGATTGAGTTCTCCCTCTATTAGTTCCCATGAGAGCTCATCGCTTAAAAAAACCCTGGCACGTCCTCTCTCTCTCTCTCTTGCTTCCTTTCGCCATGTGATCTGCTTGTACCTGCCAGCTGCCTGCTGCTTTCCACCATGAGTAGAAGCAGCCTGAGACCCATGCCAGATGCAGCCTGTCCCAGAATCGTAAGCCAAATAAACCTCTCTTCCTTATAAATTACCCAGTCTCAAGTAGTTCTGTTACAGCAACACAAAACGGACTAAAACTGAAAATTGGTACCAGAAGTGGTGTCAGAGTTGCAACAGAGAAACCCCAACAGTGCCATGACTAGTGGAGCCATGAGAGCGGGACCACCATGGAGACCCCAGACCTGTGGAGCTACCAGAGTGGAACGCCAGCCTGGGAGAAGTGAAGTGTGGCCTGAGGTCAGGAAAACCATAGGAGCGGAACTTCCCAAGGACTTGGGGACCCAACCCCCACACCAGTGTGCAGAGGCAGTCGAACATGGAATCAAGGTTCCTGATTCTCTAGCACTGAGATTTAATGCCCGCCCTGCTGGGTTTTGGACTTGTTTGGGACCTGTTTTTCCTTTCTTCTGGCCTATTCCTCCCTTTTAGAATGGGAATGTATACCCAATGCCTATTCCACCATTGTATCTTGGCAGTAGATAAATTTGGTTTTGTTTTTCAGGTTCACAGCTGAAAGGACTTTTGCTTTTGGCTCAGATGAGACTTTGGAGTTTGGACTTTGGACTTTTAAGTTGGTGCTGGAGCAAGCTAAGACTTTTGGGACTACTGGGATCGAATGATTGTATTTTGTATGTGAGAGGAACATGAGTTTTGGGGGGCAGGGGTGGAATGATGGAGTTTGGATGTGTTGTCCCCTCCAAAACTCATGTGGAAATTTGATCTCCAATGTGGCAGTGTTGGAAACTGATTGAGTCATGGGGGCAGATCCCTCATGAATGGATTAATGCTCTCCCTGGGAGAGGGGGGATTAATGAGTGAGTTCTCCCTCTATTAGTTCCCGTGAGAGCTCGTCACTTAAAAAGACCCTGGCACGTCCTCTCTCTCTCTCTCTCTCTCTTGCTTCCTTTCGCCATGTGATCTGCTTGTACCCGCCAGCTGCCTGCTGCTTTCCACCATGAGTAGAAGCAGCCTGAGGCCCGTGCCAGATGCAGCTGTCCCAGAATCGTAGCCTAATAAACTTCTCTTCTTTATAAATTACCCAGTCTCAGGTAATTCTGTTACAGCAACACAAAACGGACTAAAACAGAAGATTTACAGGAAAAATGACAACTTCAGTACAGTTAATGCAAAAAAAAAAAAAAAAAAAGAAATCCCCAAAGTAGTCTTCACTGCAAAGCTCCTAATAAACATTTGTGAACATATTTATTTCTATACTTTTTTTTTCCATTTTCATGATTGGGTTTTTTTGTTTTTTTCATGAAATAGGTTTCCAGGATCAGAAGCCCACTCTATAACTTTGCACCTACATTACCTTGGTGTTTAACTTGTGACTGTTGTCCAGAAACCAATTTTTTCCTTAATCACCAATTTCCCCACATCATTGACTCCCTGTCATTCTCAGCGAAGATCCAAGCTCCTTGGTGGACAAGCAGGGGCTGGCTGGGTCTGCTCACCTCCTCGTTTCATCACATACAACCCCTGCCATTGCTTCTCCGTGCTGAGATACTTCCAGGTTCACCTCTCAAGGCCTTGGCTTCTGCTGCTCTTCAGCCTGCAGAACCTCTATTTCCCTGTCCTAGTGTGCACTCATCCATTTTTAAGACTCTGAGGGAGGTAGTCCTGACCTCCCCTTTCTACCATGAACATAATGAAAATCAAACTTATTCAACATTATGATCAATAGTATGTTACCTTTGGCTGAAGCTGGTTAAAGCAACTAAAACTAACCCAGCCCCTGCTTTTTCTCTGAAACTATATGTTCCTCTGAAACATATCTTTAAATGTTTTCTTTTAATTTTCTAAAAGGAATTCAACCCACTCTATATCAACCGTAGACTCTGAGATCCTAATTTTGATAATACGCATCTCACCAATACCTATGGAATTATACCATGACCCAAATCAATAAAAGGAATTAAATACAGAGAGAAAAATAAACCTAGAATAATTGTGTTCCCCCCACAGATAATCTTACAAACAGCACCCAACTTTTAAGGAAAGGAAAAAAAAAAAAAAAAGCTTAACACTGATTCAGTCAGATGTATCTCTGTAGGAAGCCCAGTTCGGTCAGTCACAAAATTACATACTCCAGAAAGATTTTCAGAGTACAAATTGTATCTCAGAAATAACAGTGTTGTACTTAAATATATCTTTTTACATGAAGTTTTCTCAAGGAAAGATTAAATAAAACTGATGTCTGATAAGCATTTGCCTTTCTTATGCCAAAGAACAATACTCCAAAGGTTAAAACTAGAAGCTGTAGTTTGAGTTTCCTGAGATTTCAAGATAAGACCTCAAAATAATGACATGAATAATAAACTAGGCCAGATACCATATATAAAAAGCTTTTTCGTAAGCTTCCAAACGTTTTGTTTTATATTCAGACTATGTATTTCAAGCAAAGAATTCTTAACCGAGAATCAAGACCAAGATGGGCATCTAGCTTTGGCTAAAAATTGAACACAAGAGAAAAAAAAAATCAGCAAATACACACATAAGAAGAGAACTTATACTTTGATTGTGAGTTGATGGTTATGACTACATATTTTGTTTCTAAGCATCAGTAAGAGTTCAATGAGAGGACTCTTCTCTGGAAATGCAAATGCTGATTACAAGGATTCTTCTTCAGACTTTCCTTTGGCAAGTCCTGTGAAAATCAAGTATACTTGTAGAAATCTTTTGGTTTTATGTTTTTTATCCTATGAATTTCCAAAAAGAATTTGAGGAAAGTTACAATGGTAAGTCATATATGCAACACAATAATCATGAACAAGTATATATTTGTATGTATATATATATGAACAAAAATGAAAAGAAACTGCTCTTTCCTTAATACCACATTGTCTGTCTTTGTGTTGATGATGTGATAGACATTTGTTATCTAATCCTAACAAAGAAAGAAAAAAAGCTCAACTGCCAATTATGAAGCCCTCTGGAAAAGATAATGGACAATGTTCAATGTTGGAACAAAAGAACTATTCTTTATACGAAGTCTTAATAAATTTTTATTAAAAATTTTTAAACTTGGCCTAGCGGAGGTATTCTGCATACAGTCAAGATGCTGTGACATGCAAAAGATACTTTCTGACTATGTAGCAAGACAATTGTGGTGGCTTCTTGTTGCATCAATGTAGTTGAGTTCCAACTATGTTTCCCAGACCTCCCTTCTCTGCATGATTCTCAGTCCAGGTTGACCACAAGAGAAATTCTTGCTAGATTTGGAAGGCAGAAGTGAAACAGTAGCCATGCATAAACGCAGAATGTCAGCTTGAGGTCAGGTGCCACCACGGCTCGTGCACACTGTTGCATTTGCTGGCTCGCTGTGTTGGCATGGAAAGGCAGCCGCTGGGCCCTCAGCTCCCCAGTCCTCCCAGATCTCCTTGGGACAGCAGACTGGCCCAGGATACCTCCAATAGGAGCTAGAATTCCTCCTCCAGCTGGTTTGAATCCTGGGCCAGGTTCATGTGCTTCTCCGGGTGAGTACACTGAGTCTTCTACAGGTAACTCACATCACTGAAGAAGTGGTGGGAGCCCAATGAAAGATATCCTAGAGATCTATCCTAGATATCCTAGGCTGCTTAAAGAGATCCTAGAAACACTGTTATTGAGATTTATTTGGTATATTGCTCCCTTTGGGGATAAATTTAGCTCCATGACATAAAGAGGCATTTCGTAACAGTGAGTCCATCAACTTTCCCAGGAAGGCTGTCTTCTAGGCCAAGAAAAACAAATGGTACAAAAATGGGGAATCATTCTAGAAAGATCTTTATGGAACTGACTGAGTAAAAGAAGCAGTTAATCTCTGTGGTTTGTACGAGCTGTCCCCAGAACAGTACAGGTTGTTTCTTTATTCAAACTAGAAAAACAAAACAAAACAAAAAACCCACCAAGACCATATATGACTACGAAGCCAGGTGATACAAGAAAGAAAAGGCCGTATTCTATTGGCCTGGAAGCCTAACCCAATGCAATTAGACAAGAAACAGAAACAAGAATGAGGATTAAAAAGGAAGACACGTTGTTTGAAATAATGATTGTCTACATGGAAAATCCAACAGACATCTTAAGCAAATTATTAGAATAATTTTTTAAAGTTCAGCAAGTTTGCTGGAAAGAAGATCAACTTGGAAAAACCTATAGTGTTCCTAAACACAAACAAATGAGAAAACATAATTTTTTAAAATTCTGTTCCATGAACAACAAAAACTGCAAAGTACCTCAGAATAATCCTATCAAAAGATGTGAATGACCTCTACAGAGAAAATTATAATGGCTTATTGAAAGACACAGAAGACTGGCTAAATGTACAGACACATTATGCTCATGAATGGGAAAACTCAATAATGTACAGTTATCAATTGCCACCAAATTTATTGATGAAGTCCATGCAACTTCAATCAAGATTTTTGTGGATTTGTGTGTATATGTGTGTGTGTAATTAAAATTCTAAATTCACGTGGAAGAGTAAACGGCAGGAATAACCAAGTACATTGATTTCCTATTGCTGCTGCAACAAATTATCACAATCTTAGTGACTTAACACTTACTTATTATCTTACTGTTCTGGAGTTCAGAAGTTCAAAATGCAACTTACAAGGCTAACATGAAGGTGTTGGCCAAGCTGTATTCCTTTGGAAGGCTCAAGAGGAGAGTCCATTCCCTGCCTTTTCCAGCTTCTGGAGGCTGCCTGAATTCCCTAGCTCATGGCCATATCACTCTGACCTCTGCTTCCATTATCACGTCTTCTCTGACTCTAGCCCCCCTGCCTCCCTCTTATAAGAACACTTGTGATTACTTTGAGGCCACCTGGATAATACAAGATTATCAATCCTTCTCAACATCATTAACTTAATCACATCTGCAAAAGCCTTTTTACCATGTAAGGTAAAAGGGCTCAAGGGACTAGGATGTGGACCTCTTTGGGGGAAGGTTATTGTTCTATCTACCATACCAAGACAAGTTTGAAGAAGAACCAGAAGAGATTCCTTGCCATACTAGATCCTAAGACATAATAAATCTGTAGTAATTAAAGTTAGGTGGCATTGGAAGAGTTATAAACATATACCTTAACAGGGCTATCATATGGGATCTTGGTATATGACAGAGGTAGTTTTACAAATGAGCAGAGAAAGCCAATAAATATTGTTGAGACAATTAGTTGTCCATGTAAGAAAAAAAATTAGATCCTACTATGTAAAAAAATAAATTCCAGATAAATTGTATAGACCTAAAGGTAAGAAAAAAATTAAAATACAGGCAGATAACTTTATGGCCTCAGTAGAGATTTTTTAAATAGACCTCAGAAGTACAAATGATAAATTGTATACATAAAAATGTAATACTCCACAATAAAAGACACCATGTATAATGCAGAAATACAAATAACAATAGAAAAATGAACCAAGGATACAATCAATTTACAGAAGAGAAAATGTAATTATTGCCAAGAAAAGAAGTATTAAAATATGTTTCACCTCATCAGCAAACAGGAAAATGCAAATTAAAACATATTTTGCACCCATCAAACAAGTAATCACACATCAGCTAAAATGAATGGGTAAACTAGATCTAAATGCTTTGCTTTGGATAGATGTCAAAAACAATATTGAGTAAAATAAAGGCAAGTTTCAGACAGTAGAATAAACTGATGTGTAAAATTTAAACATACACAAATTGAACGAAATGTTGTTATAAATGCAGACACGTGTAGTAAAGGTACAAAACCTTAAAAGGACAGGATACCCAGCAACTTCCCAATCGTGGTTGTCTCTGGGGATGGAAGGAGGAGAATGAGATAAAGGTGGCACAAAAGGGACATTGTCTCTAATTTTCATTTCTTAAAAACAGAAGCAAACAAACCACATTGTTGATATTTGTTAATTCTGAATAGTGGGCACCCACATTTTTGTTATATACTTTCCATGCTTTCTGTGAATCTGAGATTTTTCAGAATTAAAGATCCAATAGTCTATTAATGTAGAAAAATAAAATAAAACTCTGCAAAGACTAAGTATATAAATGTATAAATTTTGCTACGGGGACAAAATTGACTGTCTGTGTGTGTGTGTGTGTGTGTGTGTGAGAGAGAGAGAGAGAGAGAGACAGAGAGAGAGACAGAGACAGAGAGAGAAAGAATGTTCCATGCAACGTAAGCTGCAAAGTTGGGTTTCTTTGAAGAAGAGACCTCATAATGACAACTTTGGTGACACTCCCTAGTCAGAGATCCCTGGACAGTGCAATGCCCAGAGACTTGTATGTTTGCCCAGGACAATGTGTGCCCCAGTTGACTAAGTGCACTTCCTGTTGCTCTTCCAGAAAAGCCAGCCGAACAACAAAATCCATACAGAAACTGTTACCCACTCCTGACCCATCAGATATTTTTCACAGATCCAGGTGCATTTATTTGCTTATTGACTTAAATCTGATATAAGCCATAATATTATAGGCTGGATTAATCATAGTTCTTGAAATTACTTTTGCTATTCCAATCACAACTGGGAAAAAAGTGATCTCCAACCCATTTGCTTTTCTGGCTCTTGCCTGACACCAGATGATGTTTTCTGAAGGGTAACAAATGGAAAATGTTACTGCCACTCACTCAATGATCTGCTCTTGATTTTCTGGGCTGCATATTCTGAGTAACTGTTTAAACATATATACAGAAATGACAATTTATTGACAAAGTTGGCTAAGAGTTTCTATGGCTTCACAGTTCAGATCTCTTTCTAAGCATGTTGTGTCCAGATTGCCTGCCTGCTCAGCACACAGGAATGTTTAATTTACACGCCATTTTTCTGACTAATAAACACTCCTTCCTAATGTACGCCTAACTGGCAGAAGCCCTGACTTAGACTTCTTGGGTTTTTTTTTAAACCTTACCACAGGAGATAAAGAAGGGAATTCTGTTCCTAAGAATCATGGCAAGTTTATAAATATTTCATGTCAGTAAATACGGCATTAAGATGGGATTTCTGTTTGGTAGGATTGGTGACTTATTTTCATAGCAGACTTTCTGAAATGAAAGAGTAATTACTCCTTAAGCAGAGTACACAATTAAATTTACGATCCTTTCCCAAATCTCATCATTCAAGATTTTCTAGAACAGAGACACCTTTGTTAGAATATAGTGGACCCTTGAACAATGTAGGAGTTAGGGGCACCAACCTCCCAAGCAGTGGAAAATTCACATATAACTTTCCCTAAGTTGTTACTTCAGTAGCTAAGTGCTTAAGTAGTTGGCCCTGTGGAACCCTTACAAAGAAAAGTAGGCTCTCCCTTTACATGTGTTCCCCTGAAGTTTGGACCCAGGCAAACCCGTGTTGTTCAAGGGTCAACCTTGCAGTCTTCTTGTAGGCAGGGATTTTGTCCTACTTATTTAGAATAGGGCCTGGCACCTAGTTGGTACCTGTTGTGAATAATGCAAACACCCTAATCCCCTAATCACATGGATCATGGATTGCATTATCTCAGCGAGAAACAAAATGCATGCCCTATCTTCCACTCTTAGAAAATTGGATAAGAAAACAAAAAATGGAAGAGAAAATATTACGATTCTAATCATCCTCAATCAAGAAAACTGTTTTGTTTGGGGTTTTTTTACATATGAAATCACAAGTACAGAGGTTAAAATTTTGGAAAAAGACATAATCTCATACTAAAATCTGTAATGATAAACAGCACATGAACATTTAGGACAAGGACTAAGTTATTAATATTTATGTGTATAAACACACACATACAAAACAGAACACATGATGCTGTATGACCCCACATCCTGGTTGTGGCTGGCCAGCCAAACCCCTGACCCAAGCTGGCCTGGTTCCATTCTGAACACAAGAGTTGCTATTCAGGGCTCCTGGTCATAAAGCTACATTGAATGGCCATCTCATCGTGCCTTCTCCTAGATAGCATGGCCACAGCCGGAAGGCAAACTGTGCCACTGCAAGACATTTTTCCATGTTAGAGCACTTTTTCACAAGAGAAGGTCATTGGTTTCAGGAACTCAAAGTTTTATTTCTGTCGGTTTTGTTTTACGCCGTACACCAGGAGTTCACTTACGCCTGGATCC
This sequence comes from Galeopterus variegatus, assembly GCF_000696425.1. Lineage (NCBI taxonomy): Eukaryota > Metazoa > Chordata > Mammalia > Dermoptera > Cynocephalidae > Galeopterus > Galeopterus variegatus. Next base: position 739,410 of record NW_007726390.1, on the reverse strand, counting down.
TCAGCTCAGTTTAATAGGGAATCCTGCCCTGAGTGACAGTAAGTTCACTAATTGCTCAGCCTAGTGCTCTCAGTGACTTCACAGTGCAGAAGTTACACTGTCACATTCACACCAGACAGAAATAAAGATAAGATGAGCCCATCATGTTCCAGAATTTATGAGAAACCAATGGGGGGGGCGCTGAATGATACTGCTACATCTTTTAAGTTGCATCAAAAATTCAATCTGTCTCTTAGAATCAGTAAGAATATTGAAAAGGAGAAGAGCCAGACTAAATACCTTTACAAAAGAGACTTCTTCCTGTTAACTGCCTTCGAGTTCTCTTTGCATGAAGAATTCTTTCCTCGAAGATTTAAGGAGGCATATGTGATTTAATCCACCACTGTAGCTCTTAAACCCTGTAGAATGACAATTTACAAAGTAGGATTTTTCACTAGATATTGTAAAAGGGATGTCTGTGTGCATGTTTTGCCAAGAAATTAAAATCCAGTCTTTGCCAAGGAGCATTAAGTATACTTGGCAGAATCCAGAGGCTCAGTAGCAAAGATAAAAGTAATTGTTCCCTTCGGCCAATTCCTCACACTTATTACAAAACATTTGTCTTCCCCTGGGGTGAATTTTCTCCCCTGATGTGGTCTGGCTCTGGGAGATGTCATTTTCTGGCTCTGGGAGCCCACGAGATGCCCAGAGCCACATGGTTATATCTCTATGCAGTACCAGGCACATACAGCCCATCAAGGCTCAATGACCAACCTGAAACATTCTATCTCATGGTTTTCCCTCCAGTAATGACCAGTCTTTAGGAATGACATTTATATTTTAACTATATCATTCTTTTCAGTGCTTTAAAATCTGATTTGATTTTCTTCAACTCCCTGGGCTTTATATAAATGTCAGGAAGCTGAATGGGCTGTCAGCACTTAGACTGATGATCAGTTAACAGAAGATTTCTCAGTTTTACATTCAGTGAAGCAACTCAAGACTGCTCATGTGAGAGCTATGGTGTTTTTAGGATTTGTCCCTTAACCCTTCTATATGCCCCTAAAGACATATCACCCAGAGAGAAAAATGACCACAATGGCCTGATTTTGAGCCTTTTCCTGCGACGTGCACCCAAAACCAATCAAGTATCAGAAAACTAAAATTTTGCATACACTCAAGTTTACAATTCATTCTTTTCTAAACCGGTTAAAAAATTTTAACATGATTTAAAGGTTGAAAAAAAGTATAACATTTCAGCCAAAACTTTCATCATCATTAATAACTAAAATCCAATAATACTTCTTGGCGCTTAATTCAATTTACTCTATGTACTTGACAATACTATAGCTGCTTTTCTAAACCGGTTAAAAAATTTTAACATGATTTAAAGGTTGAAAAAAAGTATAACATTTCGGCCAAAACTTTCATCATCATTAATAACTAAAATCCAATAATACTTCTTGGCGCTTAATTCAATTTACTCTATGTACTTGACAATACTATAGCTGTGTTTCTTTCAAAAGTAGCCTATAAAACTCTTTACATTACTCAAAATTGTTCATTTATTTAGAAATATAGTTGTTTCTGTAGTCATCTCAGTTTCCTTTTGAATTGTGTGTTCCTAGAGGAAGGCATCTCAAAGCATGGCACAAGGAAACCAAACATGCATCAGACATAATCCCTGTCCTTCAGGAGCTTAGTCACATGCAAGAGATGGGATCCAAGCACAAAGAGCTATCCTCATCTCCTCATGACACTTCAATTTCTCTTTCCACCCCTTTGCTACACTTGCAAAAAACATAAACATTACTTATTATCTGGCTCTTGTCAAAACAAGCAGTCATCCCAGACACTTTTTGAAAAAGAGTAACTCACATTACAGATCATCCTAATAATGTACAATCAGGCTACTACTTGGGATTCTTGGGGCTCAGAGTTAGCGTAGAAAGAGGAACAAAGGAGGTCTCTCTTAAGAGAATGACTAAAGTAGGCCATCTGGCAACACTGGAACATTGTAGCTCAAATTTTACATAAAAGTTGGACATTGTAGATTTTAGACCATAAATTATTTTTAAAAGACAAACATCCCGGGGGAAATGTTTTTAGTACATTAATATTATTGCCAAGATTTGTTTCCTGCAAAACCACAAACAAAAAGGTATGAAATGCCATGGTTCTGCCCATTTCATTGCCTAACAAGTAGTTATACAAACCAGAATTTCTTCTGATAAACTAAGCAAGTCAAATTCACTCCAGGAAAAAGAAAAAGGAAAATGCAAACAAGTTGAAATCTAGCAAACTGAATAAATTAAAACTTGGATTTATACAAACAATAACCTATAAAATATTTTGATAATGTGAGTAAAATTTAAGTATTCAACTTTTCTAGTTCTACTAAGCAGTTTATAAACAATTTCAGGATTATATATGCTAAGTAAAACAAAGTACATCATAACAGGAAACGGCCTCCCTTATGACTAAAACACACGTCTTCCAAGATTTTAGCAGAAAATAAAAGTCCTCAGGAAGTTACTCCAGAATGGAGTCCCCTTAGATTTTCCTCATGCTGATTCCCACTAAAGCTCTGACGAAAATGAACACTCCCCCTTCCTTACCCGCCCTATTCTCTATTTCCCCTTGACCCAGTTGAAATTGATTTAATATTTTTTTATACTTGTAAATGCATATACTTGTGTTGCTTTTAATTTTTTTGTGGTTTATCATTGACATTTTAAAAAACTTAACTAAATAAGGGAGAACTAAAAAATAATTATGGAAAATCCAAACTTTAAAAATAGGCACATTTCTAAAGCACATATTTCTGATTCTAAAATAATCTCCCTGTAGCCGATAGGACCAGTAGAACTTTGTAGTCACCTTGCCTAGCTTCCATTTCCTCCTGTTCCCTGCATTTCTCAAGTTAGTCAAGAAATCTTGGAACCTGTACTTATAAGAACCAATCTTAGACACCAAATTTGACTTTTTCTTTTTATTTCCTTTCTTTAAATTTCCTTCACTCTCAGATCCTCCACTTAAGCCTAATTTCCCATCTGAGGAACACAAAGGATTTATAGGGACATGGTGATTAGAATATTGAATTATCCACCCTTGCTAGTCCAGTTTACAGATTCTGTCAACTTTGGAGGAGGCTATGATTTGTGACAGCTCGGTAAGTATAGGCCCAACTGTGTGATAGTCCTGACTGGACCGTAGCCATTGCATACACACAACAGCAAGTCTTGCTCTACACCGCTGGCCTTGGAAGGCCTGGAGTTCAAGGGGACTCAGATGGCTCAGGTCTTGTCCATAAAACTATTCATATCAGCGGGCCGGCCCGGTGGCGCACTGGATAGTGTGCCGCTTGGGAAGCGCGGTGGCGCTCCCGC
>NW_007726390.1:733536-734582 GCF_000696425.1 Galeopterus variegatus | reverse complement strand
AAAAAAAATAGCAACAAACTCTCAGAAATTAGAATAGATTCTATATTTTAGCTTTTTGTAGAAAAACTACAGTTTGAGACTGAGAGTTCTTTTAAACTAATTATTTCTTAATATCTCAGAGAAGATAGCAGAAACCAGTTCTTCATTCCCTTTTCCTGCTGGTGCCCAATCCATATCCCCTTAGCATTCACCTCTCTGAAAACAGCCAATACTCGTAACTCTCTGCCCTCGGGCTTTCTTCCTAGCCAGGTAGCAAGCTTACAAGCCAAGCCAGAAATGTCAGAGTTAATAACCCTGAGTAACCTTCAGTCCAATGACAGACCTAAGTTGGTAGACAAATACTCTAACTTCTCCACTCCTTGGTTGGTGTACCCCTGAGATATATTCTACACCATCTCCCAGGGTTTCCCAGGAGATTGCATTCTAGTTGCCCACAGTGGTAACTGACTGGATACCAAGCTATATATATATAGGGTGTCTCCCCTTTCCTATCTTACTACTTCTATTTCCTNAATCTTCAGGGTCTATTTTGGGGGGAACCTACATCAAGACAGGGTCTTAGCTGAAGGCAAATACCCCTATCTTTCTAAGACAAGACATGAATATCATGGCAAATCCATGCAACACCATGAAACAGATCCCTAGAGAGCAGTCCAGGCATGCTCCCATTCAATCACCTCACACCTAGCATCGTGAAGGCTCCGTGGGGTCTAGAGAAGCAGACCAGGTGGTTGGTGCCAAAGTATCAGATCATAAAGATTATGGCACTGATTCTACATGGGATTGGCGAGTATGTGAGAAAACAGGCAATCTCACTCAACCTTTGTGGAGATGGGAAATGTTACAGTTCTTTGAAGGCATTTTGGCAATATATATCTATCAAAACTGAATGTGTACATATACTTTGGCCTAGAAATTCCTCTTTTAGAAATCTATTCTGCAGAAATACTTGCACATGTATGTCTAGGAATTTTCATCATAGCATATTTAAAATAGCTAAAACAATGATGAGCACTTCTATGTTTATTGCAGCACAATTTGCAATA
>NW_007726390.1:730958-731846 GCF_000696425.1 Galeopterus variegatus | reverse complement strand
AAAATAGAGCCAAATTGATGTGGAAATGTACTAAATAATACAGGTGGCATTTCAAGTCCATGTGGAAGAGATGGATTTTAACACCCTTTAATTAGCAAAATTTTTAATTTAGACATTTTTAAATGAATAGCCATTTAAACAAAGATAAAATTGGATACATATTTTACACCATATACCAGGAGACATTCCAAATGAATCAAGGGTCTAAATGTAAAAGTGAGCCCATATTAGTATTAAAATAAAATATGGGTGAATTCAGTTAAAACCTGAGAGTGCGGAAAACTTTCTATCTAGTACTAAATCAATATCCAGAAACAATAAAATAAAAAAAGCTTTTGCATGGCAAAAAACTTCATAAGCAAAGACAAAAAACAAATTGGGAAAATATTTGCAACGTTTACCACGGAGCTAATCTTAATGGTGTATAAAGAGCTCCTAAAGATTGAGAAGAAAAAGACTGACAACCTGATAGAAAACTTAGAAAAGATCTGAATAGTTTATAGAAAAATAAAAGCAAATGGCCTTTAATGTATAAAAACATTCAAGTACACTTACACTAAGAAAAATTAAAATACAAAATATTATTTCTCTACCAACAGATTGACAAAAATCCAAAATTCTACAATTTACTCTGTTCAGCACGTTGTAGAGAAACAGGCCCTCTTATAAATTGTTGATGGGAATGCATAATTGTTAAACCCCTATGGAAGGGAATTTAACAATATCTATAAAATTTATATGTATTTATCCCTTGACCCAGTGATCCCACTTTTAGAAATCTATCCCAAAGGGGAAAATTATATATACACAAAGTTATTTATTGTGACATTATTTATAGTAGCAAAAGATTGGGATCAACCCAAATATCCATCAATGTGATACTGGTTT
>NW_007726390.1:712150-729733 GCF_000696425.1 Galeopterus variegatus | reverse complement strand
CGCCGCCGCGCTTCCCAAGCGGCGCACTTATCCAGTGCGCCACCGGGCCGGCCCTAGATTACTTTTAATACTTAATATAATGTAAATGCTAGGTGAATATTGTTATACAGTATTGTTTAGGGAATAAAGACAAGGGAAAAAATCTGTACATTTTCAGTACAGATGCAACCATCCTTTTTTTTCCCCAAATATTTTCAATCCACAGTTGGTTGAATACATAGATGTAGAACCCATAGATACAAAGGGTCAACTGTGTATATATTTTTTTCAAAATATAAATTCTGAAAGGTTAAGTAAAAAACTAACAAAGAGTGTTATTTTTTTAAACAATAGGTGATGTAAAAAAGAATGAAAGGATCAGGGATGGAGACAATATTTCTCTGAAGATACCTTGTTATAGATTGACCAGGTTACTTGTAACATGCACTTCTTTAAAAAACTTATTCAAAAAGTAACATTAAATCAAAATGCAAAGAGCCATCTCTATAAATTGAAAGCAAACTGAAATGAAACTAATTACATATCATATTGGTAACTTAATGTCACAAAGAAAAGAAAAACTTCAAGTAACTGTAGAACACAGTAGTTTGATATATTCTATCTTAGTCCATTTGTGCTGCTATAACAGAATACCACAGATCAGTTAATTCATAAATATAAATATATTGGCTCACAGTTCCGGAGGCTGGGAAGTCCAATATTAAGGCACATGAAAGTTTAGCAATTCCAATTCCAAGATGACACCTTGAATTCTGCATCTTCCAAAGGAGAAGGATGCTTCATCTTCACATGGTGGAAGGCAGAAGGGCTAAGAGGCAGAAGAGAGCTGAACTCATCCTTTCATGATGGTATTAATCCCACCCATGAGGGTGGAGCCCTCATGGCCCTATCACCTCCCAAAGTCCCACCTCCTAACACTGTCACAATAGCAACCAAAGTCAACATGAGTTTTGGAGGGGACAAGCATTCAAACAATAGCATATTCTTAGCCAGACATAGTCAGTAACTGCAAATAAATTTCAACATCATTTAGCAGTTCTGTTAGTAGTAATAATATTTGTATTGTTATTTCAAAACTACTTTATACATTGCAGAATAAAGCAAATAAGCAATTAAATTAGTATTATATTAAACAAATACTTTCAGTATAAAAACAGATAGAAGGATAAACTCAAACAAATAAAATTCTTTAATCATATTTTAATTGAAGATATTAGTATAAACTCATAATTTCAAAAATATGTTTTCCTACCTTTGACCACGGAAATGTCCAGTAACAATGAGCACTTACAACATGCAGAGTTTGGTCTCTAAACAGCATCCCTTCCCCCAGGGGGAAAGTACTGATAAGGGATCCTTGGAGGAAAAACTAATACCAGGTTTGCAGCAAAAAACAGAAAAAAAAAAAGAAAGAAAACGTACAATATGACCCTAAGACAGTTTTGTGCCAGAAAGTAATGAAATTTTTTTTTTTCCTTTTTGTCTTTTTTCGTGACCGGTAACGGGATCGCAACCCTCGGTGTCGCGCCTGCACCACGCTCAACCAGTGAGCGGACCGGTCTGTATATGGAATCCGAACCCTCGGCGGGAGCGCTGCCACGCTCCCAAGCACTGCACTCTACCGAGTGCGCCACCGGGCCGGCCCATGAAATATTTTTAAAATATAAATAAGGTCATATGCTCAACATCACTAATCATCAGGGAAATACAAATCAAAACCACATTGAGATATCATCTCACCACAGCTAAACTGGCTGTTATCGAAAAGACTAACAAATGCTGGCGAGGATGTGGAGAAACGGGAACTCTTCTAACTGTTGGTGGGACTGTAAATTAGTACAGCCATTATGGAAAACAGTGTGGAATTTTGTCAAACAACTGCAGATAGAACTGCCATACAATCCAGCAATCCCACTGCTGAGTATATACCCAATTAATGGAAACCATCATGTTAAAGGGATACCTGCACTCCCGTGTTTATTGCAGCTCTATTTCCAATAGCCAAGATATGGAAGGATCTAAATGTCCATTGACAGATGACTGGGTAAGGAAAATGTGGTATATATACACAGTGAAATACCACTCAGCCATATAAAAGCATGAAATTCTGCCATTCACAGCAACATGGATGAGTTTGGAGAAAATTATGTTAAATGAAATAAGCCAGGCACAGAAAGAGAAATATCACATGTCCTCAGTCATAAGTGCAAGCTAAGAAACAAACAAAGAAAGAAAGACCATAATACAACACTGAACTTTCAGAAGGAGAGAATAGACCTATAATTACTAGGGGGGGATAGGGAGTAATTAGATCAGGGACACGTAAAGTAATTACAATTTGTAATGATGAACATGCTAATAATATTGATTTGATCATCACAGACTGTACACAAATACTGGTAGTCAGCTCTGTACCCCGTAAATATGTATGTATAAATAAAATAATAAAATAAAGGACAGAGAACCTGCTTCTCTGCAATTTGAGAATCAAAAAGAATCAAGACTGTAACTGGTTGAATCATATTGAGTAGAGAAAAATTCAGTCATTTATGATGATACTCAAGAAAAGAGAAAAAGACTTCATAAAAAAATTCTGTGTCCATTGGAAATAGTTTGAGCATAAACTCTCTATTTCTATTACGGTAATTTAAAGGGAAGAATTAGGCATTTATTGTGCCTTTTCTATACAAATTATATTTCAAAGTATCCAGATGGCCCTAATTGATGTTGGAAAGTGCCTTGTTACCGAATGCTTTCAGCTGATAAGTGTAGACAGAATGGTGAAATTCAAAAACATCTTTTTTTTTTTTGTCCTTTTTGAGACCGGCCGCACCGTGCTCAGCCAGTGAGCGTACCGGCCATCTCTATATAGGATCCGAACCCATGGCGGGAGTGCTGCTGCGCTCCCAGCGCCGCACTCTCCCGAGTGCGCCACGGGCTCGGCCCCAAAAACATCTATTTTACCATCCCTGATGAAATAATTAACTCAGGGTATATTTGTCAACAGATACTAAAACGCTACAAGAAAGATCAGTGGGAACTAGATATTTGCCATGCACTGATTACTTGTTGGCTGTAAGGGGAAAAGAAAACCTTTATATTGGACAGACCAGGCTGTTACCCCTAAACACACTGATAAATCTTGATAAACCTGACAGGGGAACAACGGTATTGTGTGCCTCTTCAGGTGAAGCAGTCTGAAGGACGCCTGATAAGTACCCTTGTCAAAAAGTTGGTTCCGAATCTAATTCAACTGTGAAAAGATATTTTTTACAGTTGTAAAAAGACAATCAAGGAAATTGAAAAATGGATTGGATATTAGATAGAAGAATTACTGTCAATTTTGTTAGATGCAATTAGGAAAATGAGCTTTTTATAAAACTGGAGCTGTATACTGAAGTATTTAGGGGTAAAGTGTCATGATATCTATGATTTGTTTAAATGCATCAGCAAAGAAAAAATAGATAAAATACAGTAAAATGTTAATCACTATTAAATTTGGGTGATAGATACTTTCATAAAGAGTTGATTATAATAGTCTATCTTCTGAATGTATGTTTGGAATGTTTCCAAAAAATTTAAAAGGGACAACTTGTAAAAACTAAGATTTTTAACATATTCCATTTTTGTTCTTAAAAAAAAAAAAAATATATATATATATATATGATTTTCTATGTATAGAGAAAGTGCTACTTTCACTCATTCATTCATTAGTCTATATATATGCTATGACTGGTGCTGCTCCTCATGACAGGAACAGACATAGTCCGGGCCCTCATGGAGTCTACGTTAGAGCAGAGGAAACAAATATTAAACTAGTTATGAAATTAATTGTTTCATTGCAGCTGAGATGAGCCCTCAAATGAGAAGTTTAGTCTGGGAAGAAGCATCTAACACCAGGAGATCAGGCCTGGTCTGGGGAAGCAAAAGTCAAGCCAAATGCAAGACAAATGTGTTGTCCCCCAAACACAGTGGAATCTCAGCATCTCATGGCGAGAAGTGGCTGAATTATTGGCAGCAAGAGGAGAACGAAAGGTTAGGGACTGGAGCCAGCTTCCACATGGGCCTAGAGGCCAGTCAGGTGAGGACAGTGACCAAGGGCACAGAATCTCTAAGGACACACAGAGTCCTTGCTGTGTCTTGATCTAGCAGGAAAACTGGCTCTTTACCAAGCTCAACCAGACAGAGGAGGCAAGGCAGGGAGAGAGGCTGGTTAGAGACTTCCTGTCTGGAATCAGCTGAGCTCCACTTGCGGATGAAGAGAGCTGAAGGGCCAGCTGGGAAAAGCTGGGGAAGAGGAGGGCCAGAAAAATCAGCAAGGCTCACCCGAGCACACATAAACTTGAACGAAAGGTCAGACGAGTTTATTTACAAACAACAGTGCATTACTTGAATTTCCCAAAGTAATACTTTTGGAGGAGTATTAACTGTCAGCTAGAAGTCCCTCCAGATTGCAAACTTCTCTCAGAGCAATAATAACGCATCTTGTCCCTTCTGTCCAGAGGAAGATACTGGATTGTCTCTTGAGTTTGGCTAGGTATCCTTTTCAGAATAGTCAAGCTGGAACATGCCCTTCTATCTACACTTTACAGATGGAACAAATATGGAGAGTCTAAAGGACACAGTACCTATTGCTTAATACTTTTTAAATTTTTGAAATATTTTAAATACATTGAGAAATGCAGAGAGTAATATAGAAAATACACCCCAAATAGAAAATTTTTAACATATGATTAATATGTCAGTTATTTAAGAATAAAACTTTACACATACAGTTGAAGTCCCTTTTATACCTTTCCCAAAGCCCATTTGCCTCCCAGAGGCACCTACTTTCCTGAATTGACGTTCTCATCTTCTTAATCTTCTCACCCATGTTTTTGTGCATCTTTAAATAATTTTTACAATAAATTACCCAAGTCCTATATGCTATAAAGTGTTAGTCTGCAAATTCTTTTTGACACTTGATATTGTTTTTCAAGATTCATAAATCTAGATCTAGTTTATTCATTTAAATTATTGATTATATTTCATTATGAGGATACACATTTATTCATCCATTTCTCCTCCTGGTGGACATTTTAAATTGTAAACTCTTAAATATTGCAGATTGTGCTGCTGCAGTGAACATCTTTGTGTATTACTTTAGGTGAACATGTGCAAGACTTTCTCTAAGAGTTATACCAAGAAGTGAATTTTGTGTTTCTACCTTTTTATCTAAATATGACTCTAGCATCCTAAGGTGCAGAATCTATCATTAAACTGCTTTGCCCTTGGAGGCGACGGATTCAGCATGACTGTTGATGGACATCACCTTTTGGAATAATTAATATACACTTATTTGTGGGCCATTTATATACTGCTTTATTTATTTATTATAATTTTGTTAATCAGTTAATGACTCTGTATATAGGTTTGTGTGATTTACCTAGCATAAATAACTTTCATTATAAGTTTATATTTTGTTAGTATATACTCCCTAGGATATCTAGAAAAGCAAACCTTAGATCCCCTGGAGAAATCCCAGCATCACACCTTCCTCCCACCTTTCATAACCCTTGAGCAAATACTGAGGCACCAACCATCTCCATTTATGCGGCAGCTTTGGCGACTTAAGTCCAGGCTCAATAATAGCTAATGGTATCACTTCTCGGCCTTTTGGCTAAGATCAAGTCCAATAATAGCTAATGGTTTTTAGCATTTACTATGTGTCAGGCCTGTTCTACATGCTTTCACCTGTATTAACTCATCTAATCCCCCATAACCACATGAGAAAGATGCTATTATTATCCTCATTTTACAGATGAGGAAATTGAGACATACAGAGGATAAGTAACTTGCTCAAGTTACACATTTCCAGAATCAGTGCTCTCAGACAGTAGTGTATATTTTATGTAGCTCCAATAGGGCCAGTCATCTACACTTCTGGCTATGGTCTAAAGCCTTCAGGGAAATCAAATCCCTTTTAGCACCATTCCAGGATTTGGGACCCCACTACCAGACTCAAAATCCAGAAAGAAAGGCAAAGAAAACCAGCTTCTGGTCAAGATGGTGAAATAGACAGTCCCCAGCATCACTCTCTCCCACAAATCAACCAATTTATAACTATTAAAAAGCAATGGCAGCTAAGGTGGTGCTGCTACAGCTCATGGGAAGAGGAAGAGAGACCTATGGAGTTCATGAAGGTGGGAGAAGCCATGACAAGAGAAAGAAAACGCCTCCAACCATTTCATGCTGTGGCTGCTTTACAGCTGGAGCTGCTTAATGCTCGGAGCAGGAGCCGCAAAAGCTGCAGCTGTGCCCTTCAGATGAAGGTTTTTGCAGGCGGCAGGGGAGTAGAGGGCATTGGTGGCCCTAGGTCAGCAGTACCACCAACAGGGTTCCCGTGGACCCACATAGGACTGAGGAGCCACAACAACTGAAAAAAAGGAGCCACTCAGAGCCCAGTGAGTCATCACAAGGGACCGGAGCACAGCCCATCCCATGGAAACTGTTTGGAGCATGGGCGGTGGGGAAGACGGGCCCACCAGGGGAATGCTGGGACATAGCATGGACATCTGATCTGCCCCCCAATCAGTGCAGAACCACTCAGACGAGACTGGTCAGGAATATAGAATTGCAAGGGGTGCAGTTTGATGAAAAGACTCAGGCCCAGACCAGTGTTTCTGTACAACCCAGGTGCATCAGATTTCACCAGATCAGAAGTACCTATAAAGTCAACAATTAAAACCTGAGCTGCCCAAAAAGCCTTCCCTAGGGAATCAGCAGCAAAGCAGCAATTAAGCTCAACCACAGAGCTCAAGTACTGGTCCTCACAGGAAGTTCCCCCATTTTAGAAGTAAGCGAAGGACAACAAATTAGTTCCAGTGAAGAGTTTAAGTGGTGGGAACAGCAAAAAATCCAACACAGAACTGAAAGAAAAACCAAAGTACCCACAGCCAGAGACAAAGTTTGATAACTAGTAAAGGTCTCATTTCACCAAAGAACACCTAGAACACCTAGAAGGACTGGAAGTCCCCTGGGCTACCAAGACAGAAAGCGGGGAGGGCTGGGGGCTTCGGCCATGCCTCCTGACACCCACAACCAGTCCTAAGGATGGGGGCTGAGGGCTTCGGCCACACCCTCCCAAATGCAAACACCCCAGTGACAACCACCGAGCTGCTGCAGGATGCGCCCTGGGCTCTCCCCAGCCAGGGCAGCGCAGTGACAACCAGCAAGCCTCAGCAAGAAGGGCCCCGGGTTCCCAAGCTGGGGTGGTGGAGGGCGAAGGCTGTTGCCACATCCCCTTGACATCTGCACCCAGCCTGGCAATGAGCAAGTCACCTCTGGAAGCCCCCTGGTCTCCCCTGTGGGAATGAGGGGGGTGCCACAGGCCTCAATCCCACCCTCATCCTTCCTCCTTCTTCCATCCTATTTCCTTCCCCTTTCCCCTCCCCTTCTCCCTCCCAATGGCTCTGCAACATCATAGAATGTAAAAATATATATAAATAAAATTTTTTTAAAAAAACAATGTGGTACTGACATGTGAATATACAGGTACAGCAGTGGAAATGAATAGAAAGTCTACAGATGGATCCAAGCTCATATACAACTTTAATACGTGCTAATGGTGGCATTTCAAGTCACTGGGACCACGATAGAATTTTAGTAAATGGTGCTAGGACATCTGGTTAGCCATCTGAAAAAAAGATAACATTAGATTTATACTTCACATCATATATAAGAATAAATTCCAGTTGGATCAAGAATCTAAATGTAAAAAATGAAACCATATCAGTACTGAGAGAAAACTTGAGTGAAACGTTAGGTGTAGGGAAAGGCTAACTATGACTGAAAGTCCAGATGCAGTGAAAGAAAATCTGACATATTTGATTACATAAAAATAAAAACTATTTGCAGGGGCGGCGGCGCTCTCGCCGAGGGTTCGGATCCCACATACAGACCGGTTCCACTCACTGGCTGAGCGAGGAGCGNACCACATGAGAAAGATGCTATTATTATCCTCATTTTACAGATGAGGAAATTGAGACATACAAAGGATAAGTAACTTGCTCAAGTTACACATTTCCAGAACCAGTGCTCTCAGACAGTAGTGTATATTTTATGTAGCTCCAATAGGGCCAGTCATCTACACTTCTGGCTATGGTCTAAAGCCTTCAGGGAGATCAAATCCCTTTTAGCACCATTCCAGGATTTGGGACCCCACTACCAGACTCAAAATCCAGAAAGAAAGGCAAAGAAAACCAGCTTCTGGTCAAGATGGTGAAATAGACAGTCCCCAGCATCACTCTCTCCCACAAATCAACCAATTTATAACTATTAAAAAGCAATGGCAGCTAAGGTGGTGCTGCTACAGCTCATGGGAAGAGGAAGAGAGACCTATGGAGTTCATGAAGGTGGGAGAAGCCATGACAAGAGAAAGAAAACGCCTCCAACCATTTCATGCTGTGGCTGCTTTACAGCTGGAGCTGCTTAATGCTCGGAGCAGGAGCCGCAAAAGCTGCAGTGGTCCACAGCTTCCTTGCCCAACATTTAGCATTTGAACATTAGAGAAATGTAAATCAAAGCCACAATGAGATACCACTTCACACCCAGTTATTAAAAAAAAGAAAAGAAAATAGCAAGTGCTGCTGAGGACGTAAAGATATAAGAACTTGAACACTTCTGGTCAAGATGGCAGAATAGACGGTCCCCAGTGTCACGCTCTCCCACAAATCAACCAATCTACAACTATAAAAAAGCAACAACAGCCAAGATAGGGCTGCTAGAGCTCAGGGGAAGAGGAGGAGAGATCTACAGAGTTCATGAAGGTGGGAGAAGCCATGATGAGAGAAAGAAAAAACCACTCCAACCATTTTGAATCCTGGCTGGAGCTGCTGAGCACATGGAGCATGAGCTGGCAAAAGCCACAGCTGTGCCTTTCAGATGAAGTTACTTGGAGGAGGCAGGAGAGAAGAGGGCCTTAGTGGCCCTCAGGCCAGCAGACCACTAAGAGGGTTCCTGTGGACCCACATAGGACCAAGGAGCCACATCAATTGGAAAAAAAGGAGCCACTCAGAGGCCGGTGAGTCATAGCAAGGGACGGGAGCACAGCCCGTCCCATGGGAAGTGTTTGGAGCATGGGCCGTGGGGGAGATGGGCCCACTGCAGGAACACTGGGGCACAGTAAGGACAGCTGATATGCCCCCCAATCAGCATAGGACCACCAGAGGAGACTGGTCAGGAATATAGAATTGCAAGGGGTGCAGTTTGATGAAAAGACTCAGGCCCAGACCAGTGTTTCTGTACAACCCAGGTGCATCAGATTTCACCAGATCAGAAGTACCTATAAAGTCAACAATTAAAACCTGAGCTGCCCAAAAAGCCTTCCCTAGGGAATCAGCAGCAAAGCAGCAATTAAGCTCAACCACAGAGCTCAAGTACTGGTCCTCACAGGAAGTTCCCCCATTTTAGAAGTAAGCGAAGGACAACAAATTAGTTCCAGTGAAGAGTTTAAGTGGTGGGAACAGCAAAAAATCCAACACAGAACTGAAAGAAAAACCAAAGTACCCACAGCCAGAGACAAAGTTTGATAACTAGTAAAGGTCTCATTTCACCAAAGAACACCTAGAACACCTAGAAGGACTGGAAGTCCCCTGGGCTACCAAGACAGAAAGCGGGGAGGGCTGGGGGCTTCGGCCATGCCTCCTGACACCCACAACCAGTCCTGAGGATGGGGGCTGAGGGCTTCGGCCACACCCTCCCAAATGCAAACACCCCAGTGACAACCACCGAGCTGCTGCAGGATGCGCCCTGGGCTCTCCCCAGCCAGGGCAGCACAGTGACAACCAGCAAGCCTCAGCAAGAAGGGCCCCGGGTTCCCGAGCTGGGGTGGTGGAGGGCGAAGGCTGTTGCCACATCCCCTTGACATCTGCACCCAGCCTGGCAATGAGCAAGTCACCTCTGGAAGCCCCCTGGTCTCCCCTGTGGGAATGAGGGGGGTGCCACAGGCCTCAATCCCACCCTCATCCTTCCTCCTTCTTCCATCCTATTTCCTTCCCCTTTCCCCTCCCCTTCTCCCTCCCAATGGCTCTGCAACATCATAGAATGTAAAAATATATATAAATAAAATTTTTTTAAAAAAACAATGTGGTACTGACATGTGAATATACAGGTACAGCAGTGGAAATGAATAGAAAGTCTACAGATGGATCCAAGCTCATATACAACTTTAATACGTGCTAATGGTGGCATTTCAAGTCACTGGGACCACGATAGAATTTTAGTAAATGGTGCTAGGACATCTGGTTAGCCATCTGAAAAAAAGATAACATTAGATTTATACTTCACATCATATATAAGAATAAATTCCAGTTGGATCAAGAATCTAAATGTAAAAAATGAAACCATATCAGTACTGAGAGAAAACTTGAGTGAAACGTTAGGTGTAGGGAAAGGCTAACTATGACTGAAAGTCCAGATGCAGTGAAAGAAAATCTGACATATTTGATTACATAAAAATAAAAACTATTTGCAGGGGCGGCGGCGCTCTCGCCGAGGGTTCGGATCCCACATACAGACCGGTTCCACTCACTGGCTGAGCGAGGAGCGGTCACAACACCGAGGGTTGCGATCCCGTTGCCGGTCCCAGTCCGGTATGGGCGCGACACTGAGGGTTGCAATCTGTTGCCGGACATGAAAAAAGACAAAAAGGAAAAAATAAATAAATAAATAAATAAAAATAAAAACTATTTGCATGGTAAAAATACCATATGCAAAGTCAAAGTCTGGCTGACAAACTGGAAGAAAATATTTGCAACATATATCATAAAGAAAAAAAAAATGAAAGGCAAAGAACCAAGAGTGGGATCTGCCATTCACTCTAAGATTGGTGGGCATCAAATAGCGCTGACCTTTGGAAACTCTTCAAATCAAAGGCAGTTTGGAGATGGAGCAGGCTTCCTGGGTTATTGTTTTTTTCCAGGCTTGAATTTCAAAACTCCATTAATAATTCTTCATATGCTAATAGTTGAACCACTAAAAGGTGGGAGGAGATCTCCTGGTCAAGTAAGTTTGAAAAAAGCAACATTCTACTGAAGATTCATAATGAATCACAATGAATATGAATATATTAAAGCCTTACAGAAGTCCTGCAGTAGAGAAACAAGTTTATTTTTGTTTAAGCTAGCATTTCCCAAACTTTTATCCCTTAACATTCCACGGATTACCATTTGGGACCAGTGCTCCAAAATGAAGTTGATGAGAGGCACCTTAAGACAGGTGTGGAAAGATATGGGTGCTCTCTGGTTTGCCATATCTTGAAAACATTCTGTAAGGGCAGCTGTTATAGTCCCTATATCACCATTTCCCCAGCCTGGCCTCAGAATGGCCCTCTCTGAAAACTTGGAAGGCCAGGGTTCTGAGGTTGGTGCTTCACGCTCACAGGCCTAGGCTTAGCTTCCTAAGTCCCCTTGGACTTTACTATCCAACAGCTTGGTGTGTGGCCCTAAGCAACTTGAAAACAAGCCATTCATATCTTATCCCCAAACCAAAGAGCAAGACATTTTGTTTGGATTTTCAGAAGATCTTTGGCAACTTTCCATATAAGTGGTCCCTCAATCAGCAATGAATCACAAACATCCATTATGGACAGGAGCAACTGGGTAATAATAGAACAGATACATGCTGTCCTTCTGGCCTTTTTCCCAAAGGGGGAATAAATTGAATTAAGTCTGTGCCCACAGTATGCTACTCAGTGTTTCCTAGGGGATGAGAAACCCGAAAATTACAGGGCAAGCCACAAATGAATGCCGTTCGGTAAAGTCACACAACTAATTGAAAGTTATATTACTCTGTGGCCAAACACAGCATCTTGTTCCCAGTCTAACAAAGAACACCAAGCCAGGCAGTGAGCACCTTATAGGTATCTACAGTTTCATCCAACCAAGGGTTTCAAGACTTTTTGAATGGAAACTCTTTAGGATACTCATTTTACGAGAGAGAACAGTCCACAAGTGCAGTTGTTTCATGACATCCTCCTCTTCTCCATCACTAGGGAAGGTGGGAATTAGGACTGACTGTTACAGTTGTTATGGTACTCATGAAGATAGGTAATGGCATTTTGTGTTTGTTAAGTTATAATTTTTATAAGAAATGCATGAAAACTTATTAGATTGTGACCTAAAGCTGTTATAACAAGTAAAATTTGTACTATGGGAAGAAGGATAACTATGTGAACTTAGCCAGGTTTCTTTACTTTCCTCATATAAAAAGAGAGGATTGAAGAAGAAAATGATTAAACTCTGAAATTCTATGAAAATAATATACTCTGTTATAAAATTTGAAAGGACCCATTAGGTAATTTGTATTGAATTTTTCATGTGTATTTGCCTTAATTCCTCAAAGAAATGGTAGGCTCCTCTAGGGCAGGGGCTGTCACTGTCATTTCCTGCACCTCTGGACAAGTGTCTGGCGCTAAGTCCGTTTTGTTCTTTACAACACCCCCAGAGCTAGCACAGTGGCTGGCCCATCACTGGCGCTCAGTAAATTCTTGTTGACCAGCTGACATAGGAGGCGTGATGCTGCTTTCACTATGCCGTGAAAACTTCTTGTCCAGACTCCACTGACCTCCTAGTATTCAAGCCAAATGGCCTCCTCTTGTTCCTCATTCTCCTTGGCCTCTCTGTAAAATGGGATACCATAGAATTCAATCTTCTGCTTTTTTTCTTATCCTCTGAGCATGTCTCAAGGGGCCTGACCACCAATAGCTTTTTTAAAGCAAAAGCCCTTTCTGAAGAAGTGGGCTCGACAGCCACATATTATAGAAACTGAACCCCCATCACAGCATTGACCCCCAGGTGATCTTCTGATCCTGTGTGCCTGGCTTGGAGTTCAATCTCCTGAATTCTTTGGTCCAGAGCTGCCTGCCCTACAGGCATGGAAAAGTCTAGG
Source organism: Galeopterus variegatus (assembly GCF_000696425.1). Lineage (NCBI taxonomy): Eukaryota > Metazoa > Chordata > Mammalia > Dermoptera > Cynocephalidae > Galeopterus > Galeopterus variegatus. The sequence goes on along the minus strand of NW_007726390.1, from coordinate 716,806 downwards.
CTCTTGGAGAGAAAATACGGTAATAGAAACTGGCCCAAGAATTCATTCACCAACAACATTGACTAGCCAAACATGATAGCAGAGTCAGTAGGGGGACCACGACTGGAGCAAAGTCTGGAAATCAGGAAATTCTGAATGATACTAAATACCCTCGTCGTGCTTGGTCCCGCAAAGCACAAGTAGCAGAATGCTAAGGAGCAGTGGTGGCAAGGCAGCCTCCAGGGCCTACTGCGTTGGCCTAGTCCATCAGCTCTGTAGTCTTCATAAACACAAGGCATTGAATGGGTACATGCACAGTATTATCAGGATACTTTCTACTTCCACATTCCTGTGATTTGAAGATTAGATAGAAACTGAGTGTAGTAAGAGGAGAACAAATGTAATTCTTTCTTGTCCTTGTGGATGAGATGGGATATAGGAGAGAGGAAGGCAGCTTTTCATGCTTAGTGGGTACTTTAAATTTTATACTTCCACATGACCGAGGAAGGGACAAAGTAGTCTAATGGTTCATTTCACATGCATAACACTTACTAGGAGTTATTAGGCACTAGGTACTCTCCACACACAATCACATTTAATTTTCACAATAACCATATGAGGTAAGCATCATTCTTCTAATTTTGCAGGAAACCAAGGCTTAGAGAAGTTTATTACTTGCTCAATCTAGCTAGAATTCAGATTCAAGTTCCCCATACTCCTAAACACTCTCTTGTGGTGCATCTCAACATTCAGTAGATACGTGCTGAGTACTTACTCTGGGAAAAGCAACATTTCGGACTGGTGGAGGTTAAAAACATGGATTAGACCTAGTTCCTATAAATCAAGGAGTTTATGATTTAATAAGATAAATAGGATCTAGTCAAATAAGCATATTACAAATCAGAATTAAGTGCCATAAAAAAATGAAAACATCTATAGCAATTGGAGACAGAGTGAATTGTGTGAGTACAGGTACAAGAGAAGAAAAGCACTGTCAGAATGGTACTTTGGAGCAGATAATGAAGGATTCTGTATTTCCAGCCTAAATTCAATCATATTCATTCTCAAGAAGAGTTAATGTTTTTAAGCAGGAAGGTGCTTTAGAAAAACAGGTCTGGAAGTGCTCTGCAGTGAGAACCAAAGTGGATCAGCTGGAGTGAGGAAGGATGTTAAGGAAGCCAAGATCTCTAGCCAAGAGGTAGAGAACTGATTAGGGCAGGAGCAGTAGGACAGGAGGAAAGGGGATGGATGGGAGGTAGAGTGACTAGATTTGGGACACAAATAAATGTGGGAGATAAGTGAGAAAAGAAGTAAAAAGGGCTCCAAGATTTTCAAATTGGGTGATTAGAAAGATGACAGAGTGTCATTATCAGAAATGATAATGGAACTCAGAAAGGAACTGAGGAGAAAGACTTTGAAGTGATGAGGTCAATTTTGAATATATCGAGTTGGACATGTCTAGAAGTCCAGGGGCAAGCATCAGGCAGGAATGAAATGTGTAAGATAGATGATCAGAAGATCAGCCATGACTAGTGAAGAAATGGGTATGTCACATACATGAAGAATTGAAGCCATGAGAGTACCAAGGGGAGGAAATCATCCATTTGCCAATGAGTTTTTATTGAACCCTTACTCTGTAGGAGCTAAGGATACAATGATGACAGAGGCCTTGTCTTCATGGGATATATCTTCTGGAATGTAGACCAAAGAGAAGAAAGCCAAAGGCAGGATTTTAGAGAACACTCACTCTTAAAGGAGGAAAGGGGAGGAAGATGAAGACAGGTAATAGACAGAATACTATGTCTTAGATGCCAAAGGGGGAGAGGTTTTAATAAAGGAAGGGTAAAGGTATTCAAGAGGGAATTAGCTTGTTATAATTATTCCATAAATACTTATGCCTTGAACCTGCTAAGCATGGAGATGCTGCAGAAGATCAAAAAAAGAGTCTATTCTTGGGGAGCTTACATTCCAGTAGAACGAAGCAAAGGTAAACAAATTAAACAAGATAACTGTGCATTGTTATAAGTACCATAAGTAAATAAACAGGATGAAGCAATGAGGAGAAGAGGAGGTTGAGAGAGGGAAGGTTCATATAGGGCTGCCAGGTGAGACCTCTTAAAGAAGTGACATTGAACTGAAACCTTGAGATGGTAACTCTTCCAGAGCAGTGGAAAGAGTGTTCAAGGCAGAAAGAACAAGTGCAAAAGTGCAGAAGTCAGAAAGGGTCATGAGAGGAACAGAAGGAGGCCAGTGTGGCTGGAGCCTGCTGAGCAAGTAGAAGACTGATGTGAATGAGGCTGGAAAAGTGACTTGCAGTGGCTCAGCAGAGAGAGGCCATGTCTTGGTCCTGGTTGGTGACAGAGGAGATAAGGAAAGGGCCAGATCTGAATTAGAATCAATAGAATTTCTTGATAGATTAGGTATGGGAGATGAATGAAAGGGGAATCAAAGACGACTGTGAGGTTCTTTTCTTGAGTAATCAGGTGGAAGGCAGTGATGGGAAAGACGGGGGAGAGATACCTTGGAGGGATAGAGCTCCATTCTGTATATATAAATGTCTAGGTGAATATTACTTAGATTGTTAAATAATTTTTTTGGCAGTAAGGAGGTCTCCGGTTTCTAGGCAGAGATGTGGTCCATGGTAGTTCTGTGGTCATATTCCTACAGCCACTTCCCTGCCAGCTCCAACAGAAATTCTCCATGAAGGATCCAATGCCCAGCCCTGGGATATTCACTATACAATAGACTCCAAGACAAGAGCTTACCTGTCACTCTCCTATTCTAGTGGCCAGTGGGCAGTGGGGGCCAGGGAAAGTATGCAGGACTAGTACCAGATAGAAGGTGAAAGGCTGTGCCACTTAGACAGTGAAAAATCACCACAACAGGCAGGAAAGTTGGCCCTGCTCCTGCCCATATGGCAATTTTCTTTCTGGCATTCTCTCCACTAAAACATTAGAATAATCTGTATTTTGTTTTATTAGTGGCAAAACTAACACCGAAAAGTAGTAGTGGTATATGGGCATCTTTCTGTCAAAACAGGCTCACTTTGATGATACAGCCAATTGGTCACCCCAAGTGATTCCTGCTCAGAGTCAGGAAGGTTGAGTAATGAATCGGCTACTCGATCTCAGCGTTCATTCATTTTCTCATTAAACAAGTATACCTTAGGTACTTAACATGTGCTAGGAGATGTGGGGTATATGCAGATGTATGACAAATCCTGTAATCCTGTGGGGGAGATTAGACATGAATACAAACAGTAATACAAGATAGAATGGGTTAAGCACCATGTGAAACAAAGTTCTCACTAGGATCCCAACTATGATAACTTAAGGAAGAGGTGTTACTAATATAGAGAAAAAGAAAGATATGACAGAGAGCATAGACACAGGAAGTTCAAGGTGGGATTGTAGAACGGTCAAAACATTAGTTGAGCTGGATTCTAAATTCGTATTGCAAAGTAGTAGGACATGGGGGTTGAAAGGTAGGTTGGAGCCAGATGATGGAAGGATTTGAATGACAGGCTTGAAGGGCTGGATTTGATAGGACCCCTCTCAGGTGTTTGAGCAGAGGAATGACAGGATTCAAGCAGCGTCTGAGGAAGACCGACTTAGTGATAAGGTGGGGGGAGCACTGGAGGTGGGGAGACTAGGAGGAGTCAAGAGGTCACCACTCCCTTCGTGCAGGAATGATAAAGGTGAGCAAGGGGGAAGATGGTGGCTCTGCAGAGGAAAGGATGCATAGAAGAAAGGGTACAAAGGAGTTTTTGGCTGGATGGACTGGAGGGGAGACAGGGGCGGGTTACCAAGAGAAGGGAAAAGAAAGAAAAGTCAAAAGTGGCTGAGGTTTTGAGACTAGTGAAAATGAGAAAGGCAGTTTTGTTGCAAAAACAGGAAGCTCTGGCAGTTTGTGAAAGATACGGTTAGTTGGGTTTAGATGTAGCTTACTGAGTCTGAGGCACCAGGAGGATGGCCTGGAGGAGATTTTCGGCAGTGAGTTGGGCCTATGGAACTGGAACCAGAAAAGCCACGAGGACTGCAGACAGACCTTAGGTGGCAGTCGAGGGCAGGTGAGCTCTGAAGGTGTCGGAGCAGAGGAGATTCCTGGGCAGGAAGTGTTGACGGAAGGGCCGAGGTCAGAACTGGAAGCACATTTAGGAATCAGGACAGTGAGACGAGTCAGAGCAGGAGTCTGAGGACAAGTCAGAGAGTAAAAGAGAGAAAATGTAGTGGTGACAAAAGCCAAAGAATGATCAACCTGATTTCAGAGAAAGTTACCTAGTGGCAAATCAAAAACATCTTTTTTCTTAACTCACAGGAGCAGATCCTTTGGCTGAGTAGAGATGTGCTGTGCTACCAGTCAGCAAGATTCCACGCTTTTGTTTGGAAATGCATTTGCCAAATGAGTTAGAGTAAATATGTCCCTGGCTCATAGAGGGGGACATGCTTCCCCAGCCAGACAGGGTCTGGACTGCTTTGGGGTTTCCTTCTGGACTCTCCTCGGGAGTCGTGGTGGAGTGAGACATGGAAATAAGGGACCCAAGAAAACTTTAGATTCAAAAAAGGAAGTTCACAGACAGGCAAAGTAAAGGAGTGGACTGTTTAAGGAAAAGGATGATTTTGTAGCAGAGGATTAGAACACCCCATCTCTCTCTCTGCCTGCGTGCGTGCGTGCGTG
>NW_007726390.1:647215-711577 GCF_000696425.1 Galeopterus variegatus | reverse complement strand
CTTAATTTAGAAAACTTCACATTCTAAATTCTCTAATTCAGAAACTTCCACATTACATTATATGTGAATTGCCTTCTTTTAAAAAAAAAAAAAAACTGAAAGTCACTCCTTTCTAATTAAAAAAATAATGCATGCTGAACTTTAAAAGTATGGAAATGAAAAAAGGGGCAAAGAAAATAATCAGATTACTTCTAACTCCTAATCCAGAGATAACCTTATTTAATTTGGGGACATAAAATTCCACCCTGGAAATGGACAATTAGGCTATTTCCAATATTTTACTATTATAAACAATATTACAATGAACACCCATATATATTCATCTTTAAATACTTGTCTGAATATTTTCTGACTATAAATTCCTTTAAGGGAAGTTATTGGATGAAAGGCAAAGCATACTTTTAAAACTTTTAAGTACTGCCAAATTACTCTCAAGTGATTACACAAATTTGGTCCTCCACCAGCAATGTGACAGAGTGCCTATTCCCCCACATTCTCATCAAATCTTTTATTTTAATTTGTATTTCACTAAATATATAGCTGGGTTGAATTTTTTCCCAAATGTCATTGACCATTGGTATTTCTTCTTTAGCAAATTGTTATGTTATGTATTTTATTTTTCCTTTGGGATGTTCATCTTTCTCTTAATTTTTAGGAGTTCTTTACATAATAAGAATATTAATTCTTTATCTGTCATGTACATTGAAATGTTTTATTCACAATTTTCTATCTTCTGGTGTTTGCCTTAATTTCATAGTTTTTGTAACATACAGAAACTTTTTTAAATTTTGTAATTTAAAAAAATTTTTAAATACATTAGTCAAATATGTCAATCTTTTATGATTTCTGCCATGCATATTACACTTAGAAAAGTCTTCACCACAAAATTAAGAAATAATTACCTATATTTTCTTACAGTTTTTTAGCAGTCATGTATGTATGTATATATGTGTATATTATTTTATATGTAACATTTTAATCTATGTGGATTTTATTTTGTATTTTGCTTTTGTATGTGAATAATAAGTAATCGATTATCCTAATACAACATTTCACAAACTTTATTCTACATTTGTTCAAAGAGATGCAAATTGGTGCTAATAGAAATGGGTCCTATGATCAAGTAAGTTTGTATAGACTTACATACTATAATGTCTCTTTTAGCAATTAATAATAATAATTAGTTGTCAAGTAAGGACTAAGGAATTCCAATTAACTTTAATTTATAAAATACATTTATAAATGTATTTGAGCACAGAACACTGTCTTTGCAACTCAACTAATTAATTCAAATATTTATTGCATGTCTGCTATTTTCAAATATATAGAATTATAGGAACTTGAAAATAAGATATAGTCCTAATCCTCAAAAACTTACAACCAAAAGGGAATTATACTCTGATAGGGGCCATTTTAGAGGCAGAATATAACTCCTATTGGAAGTGGACAAAATTTCTAGGGCTTGTCAATTGAATGTATACCAAGGTGAAGAAAATAGAAAAGTCAGACAAGAGTGTCAGTGACTGGTAGATGGTACCATGTTGAGTCTGGACTTGTTTAGCTTAGGCTGACAGCACAACACCTGAATAGAGGCAACAAAAGATCTAGAAGGGAGTTCAGGTGATAAGAGTAGAGATACATTGGGGAGAAATCAGCACAGAGGGAATAGATAAAGACTTTAGAGTAGACGAATACTGTGAGCAATGTCCTAGTCAGCTCAAGCTGCTATAACAAAATACCATGGATGAATTTGCTTAAACAACAGACATTTATTTCTCACACTCTGTAGGCTGGGAAGTCCAAGATCGAAGTATTGTCAGATTTGGTTCTTGGTATGGGCCCTCTTCTCGGCTTGCAGATGGCCACCATCTCACTGTGTGCTCACACGACCTCTTCTTTATGCTCCTGAGGAAAGACAGCGCTCTTGCGTCTCTTTCTCTTCTTATAAGAGTACAAATCCCATCATGGGCACTCAACCCCCATGAACTCATCTAAACCTAATCCCAACCTCCATATACTATCATGTTGGAGATTAAGATTTCAACATGAATTCGGGGGGGTGGGTTATGAGGGGGGAACTCAAACACACAGTCCATAATAAGAGAGATGAGCAGAGAGCCACAGCTTGAGCCCTGGGATGTGGCTACATTTAGGGGACTGCAAGAAGAGTTAGGGAAAGAAAAAAAGACGATGGCATCAGAGAGAAAGGAGTAAAGTCTTAAATAGATTTAGAAGTCCTTGGGATAGGTTTGTTTCACAGGATCATTCTGAGATATTTCATTAAACATTAATTGGCAGTTTCCTGGATGAAAAGCTTGGGACAGAGGGTCAAGTGGCTGTCTCAGGGGACCATCATGAATCAGCAACAACACATCAGTTCACCACACATGAAATTAACGCAGAGCTGAGAGAGGACAGAAAACTGAAATCCTACACATTACAACACAAGGATTATATCATTTTAAAATGCAAAGATTTGAAATACACGACTATAATTTCAAAATCATCATGACAATATGCAAAATTGGCCTTTCTGCTTTAGGAAAGCAGAAGAAAACAGACTAGGCAGAAAAAAAAATGTGTGGTGGTGGGTACTTCATGAATTGAGGCTATCTGAGGGTAGTGGTCAACTGTCTAGTTTTGGAGGGTGGTAAGTGAGCAGGAGAGTTTACTAATAATGAGTAAAACCACAGGAACCTCTGAATGAATTGGCAGTCACACAATCTTAGGGTTTGTGAGAAATGTTTGGTGAATTGAATATTCAGTTGGATCACAAATAAAAATCCCTCTCTTTGAAACTTTTCTTCTCATGGCTTCCATAAGGGCATCTTCTCTGGTTCAAATCCTTTCTCTTTGATTGCTTAGTCTTCGATTTCTCATTTCTCCTCCCATTCTTTAAATTCCATGTTCATGGACATGCCTCCCTAATTCTAGGTCTCACCTCTTCTACCTATAGAATCAGTTGATTAAACTATTTCAGAGATGTTTTCATCTTATCGCATCTCCATTCATCTCTGCTTTACCCATAAACAAAACCAACTTCCTTAGCCCTCCTCTCCCAACTATCACCTTCTAGAAGTGCTGCTAATACTGGCAGAGGCTGGGTGTGGGCGGCACCTCAGCTAAACTACGGTGTCCAGAGTCTCACCCTCACCCTGTCTTGTCCAAACACTAGATTGTTATTAGTGCCTCTAAAGATGGTCACCATATGTCACCAGTTTAACTTCTGGAACACATCCTCAACACTGATCAAGGATTTGCTAACGTTACGGTTAGTATCACTGATTGCTTGTTGTGTGATAATCACTGTTCTAAGTACTTTATGTGCATTATCTGACTTAATCATTAACTCCTCTTTAAAGATGAGAAAGTTAAGGCACAAAGGGGTTAAATAACTTGCCCAGCTGGTAAATGGAGAAGCCAGGATTCAACCCAAGATTTCAAACTCCTGATATAGTACCGAAAAGAAAAGTCTGGGCGGAGAGAAGAGGAACACAGCAGTCAGAAGAGGCAAATAGTTCAGGCAGTGCTAAAAAAGGGAGTTGAGAGTAAAGCAAAAGGGATAGATACAGTAAAGCAGGTAAGAGGCAGGGAAACAAAGACAACTTCCATCTGCTAGAAAGTGACCTGATCGCTACTCTTCATCCTGCCAGGCTAGTCCCCTCCTCCGTCCCTAACATGCTGTCTTTTCTTCCTGCTAGTCCCCTGCTGGAATCCCCTTTCTGTCCAACTTACCTCTTCAAACCCTGTCTAGCCCAGGAAAAATCCCTCCAGTCTTCATTACATTCAATTTCCATGACCACCCACCCCACTTACAGGTATTTCACTGCTCGTCGAAATGCACAACCTCACACTGCTTTAGATTGTTATTTAGTAGTTTTCTGCTTGTTCCTCCAAACCAGTGAAGATTCCTCAAAGTCAGGGACCGTGTATTAGGTGTGGTGTCATTAGTTTCATTTCCCATCCACCACCATCCCCTTATAAAGCACACCACATAAATAGGCATTCAATGAATACTTGTTGATTCAAATCCCATTATTGTGGGAAAACTTCTAAGTGACTTTTGCATGAGTAAGCTCTCAATCTTCAACTTTCTATTTGTATGTGGCAGGCTGTAGAGATCCATTGTTTGAAACTGCTTCCAGAATTTTTTTTACTAAGTATGGTTTGAGTTATTTTATGCAAGAAAAAAAAAAAACGGGACTGTTGGCTTCCGGAAAACATTTTTTATAACATTATTATTGGCACCTCATGCTGACATGGAACTACTTCTTTATTTTGGCTGAACTTTAGACACAGATTCACATTCTCCAAGTTTCTTTTGGAGTCAACTTTACTCTCATGCAAATTTCCTAAGATTAGCAGCTAAATCTCTCAATATGAAGCAGAAATGGCATGTGAAGAATCTAGCTAAAGGTCCAAAGTCTTGTTCATTTTACTGTTTTTAGTAAAAATGTTCTGCAAGTAGCAAGGCTGTAATTCCTAATGTTCGCCATATGCACAANACTGCAAGAAGAGTTAGGGAAAGAAAAAAAGACGATGGCATCAGAGAGAAAGGAGTAAAGTCTTAAATAGATTTAGAAGTCCTTGGGATAGGTTTGTTTCACAGGATCATTCTGAGATATTTCATTAAACATTAATTGGCAGTTTCCTGGATGAAAAGCTTGGGACAGAGGGTCAAGTGGTTGTCTCAGGGGACCATCATGAATCAGCAACAACACATCAGTTCACCACACATGAAATTAACGCAGAGCTGAGAGAGGACAGAAAACTGAAATCCTACACATTACAACACAAGGATTATATCATTTTAAAATGCAAAGATTTGAAATACACGACTATAATTTCAAAATCATCATGACAATATGCAAAATTGGCCTTTCTGCTTTAGGAAAGCAGAAGAAAACAGACTAGGCAGAAAAAAAAATGTGTGGTGGTGGGTACTTCATGAATTGAGGCTATCTGAGGGTAGTGGTCAACTGTCTAGTTTTGGAGGGTGGTAAGTGAGCAGGAGAGTTTACTAATAATGAGTAAAACCACAGGAACCTCTGAATGAATTGGCAGTCACACAATCTTAGGGTTTGTGAGAAATGTTTGGTGAATTGAATATTCAGTTGGATCACAAATAAAAATCCCTCTCTTTGAAACTTTTCTTCTCATGGCTTCCATAAGGGCATCTTCTCTGGTTCAAATCCTTTCTCTTTGATTGCTTAGTCTTCGATTTCTCATTTCTCCTCTCATGGCTTCCATAAGGGCATCTTCTCTGGTTCAAATCCTTTCTCTTTGATTGCTTAGTCTTTGATTCCTCATTTCTGCTTCCATTCTTTAAATTCCATGTTCATGGACATGCCTCCCTAATTCTAGGTCTCACCTCTTCTACCTATAGAATCAGTTGATTAAACTATTTCAGAGATGTTTTCATCTTATCGCATCTCCATTCATCTCTGCTTTACCCATAAACAAAACCAACTTCCTTAGCCCTCCTCTCCCAACTATCACCTTCTAGAAGTGCTGCTAATACTGGCAGAGGCTGGGTGTGGGCGGCACCTCAGCTAAACTACGGTGTCCAGAGTCTCACCCTCACCCTGTCTTGTCCAAACACTAGATTGTTATTAGTGCCTCTAAAGATGGTCACCATATGTCACCAGTTTAACTTCTGGAACACATCCTCAACACTGATCAAGGATTTGCTAACGTTACGGTTAGTATCACTGATTGCTTGTTGTGTGATAATCACTGTTCTAAGTACTTTATGTGCATTATCTGACTTAATCATTAACTCCTCTTTAAAGATGAGAAAGTTAAGGCACAAAGGGGTTAAATAACTTGCCCAGCTGGTAAATGGAGAAGCCAGGATTCAACCCAAGATTTCAAACTCCTGATATAGTACCGAAAAGAAAAGTCTGGGCGGAGAGAAGAGGAACACAGCAGTCAGAAGAGGCAAATAGTTCAGGCAGTGCTAAAAAAGGGAGTTGAGAGTAAAGCAAAAGGGATAGATACAGTAAAGCAGGTAAGAGGCAGGGAAACAAAGACAACTTCCATCTGCTAGAAAGTGACCTGATCGCTACTCTTCATCCTGCCAGGCTAGTCCCCTCCTCCGTCCCTAACATGCTGTCTTTTCTTCCTGCTAGTCCCCTGCTGGAATCCCCTTTCTGTCCAACTTACCTCTTCAAACCCTGTCTAGCCCAGGAAAAATCCCTCCAGTCTTCATTACATTCAATTTCCATGACCACCCACCCCACTTACAGGTATTTCACTGCTCGTCGAAATGCACAACCTCACACTGCTTTAGATTGTTATTTAGTAGTTTTCTGCTTGTTCCTCCAAACCAGTGAAGATTCCTCAAAGTCAGGGACCGTGTATTAGGTGTGGTGTCATTAGTTTCATTTCCCATCCACCACCATCCCCTTATAAAGCACACCACATAAATAGGCATTCAATGAATACTTGTTGATTCAAATCCCATTATTGTGGGAAAACTTCTAAGTGACTTTTGCATGAGTAAGCTCTCAATCTTCAACTTTCTATTTGTATGTGGCAGGCTGTAGAGATCCATTGTTTGAAACTGCTTCCAGAATTTTTTTTACTAAGTATGGTTTGAGTTATTTTATGCAAGAAAAAAAAAAAACGGGACTGTTGGCTTCCGGAAAACATTTTTTATAACATTATTATTGGCACCTCATGCTGACATGGAACTACTTCTTTATTTTGGCTGAACTTTAGACACAGATTCACATTCTCCAAGTTTCTTTTGGAGTCAACTTTACTCTCATGCAAATTTCCTAAGATTAGCAGCTAAATCTCTCAATATGAAGCAGAAATGGCATGTGAAGAATCTAGCTAAAGGTCCAAAGTCTTGTTCATTTTACTGTATTCACATTCTCCAAGTTTCTTTTGGAGTCAACTTTACTCTCATGCAAATTTCCTAAGATTAACAGCTAAATCTCTCAATATGAAGCAGAAATGGCATGTGAAGAATCTAGCTAAAGGTCCAAAGTCTTTTAGTAAAAATGTTCTGCAAGTAGCAAGGCTGTAATTCCTAATGTTCGCCATATGCACAAGCGCAAGAAAATCAAACAATTTTCAGTTGTAATCGGGTAATGATACAGCCTACCTTCTGTCTTACTATTTGAGCTTAAAATGTGAGCAGCAGCAGACAAAAATTATTTCTCACAAGGCAGCACAAGAATTTTCGGGACAGTATTATTCCAGAATTCACAGCACCCAGCACCCAGAATTCTGCACATGCCCATGGCTGTCTTTGAAACACCCATCATGGAAGTTTCTTTTCTTAATGATGATAAATTCTCATATTATAATCTTGTAAAGTTATTCAACTTTCTTGTATTTAAATTCTGTCTTCCAATTAGATTTTAACCTCTAAGTAAATAAACCATTTTTTGCATTTCTTTGTATCTCGTACAACGCCTAATTCCAATGTTTTGAAACCAATAACTCAATAATTTAATTGACTCATGATCAAGTCAACAAGTTTAAAAGTGGCTTTTTCCATCAGAGACTACAGATTTTTTTTATATATTCTTCATTCAGAGGATGTGACCATCCTTTATTTATAAGTTTTTCTTACACATACTTTCCTATGTTTAGTCAGAGGTTGCCTAGACTAAAAAGAATAGTTAATAGAAACCTAGAAAGTGCTAACTTTCTGCTGTATATGTTTGATTTTTCAAATATATTTTGAAAATTATTGAAATACTCATTAGCTTTTGTCCCAGGCCTAGTCCCATCTCCGACAGTTTTTCTCCTTGAACCAGCGGAAGACCAGCTGGACATTTTACAAAGAGCATCCTTACTGATAAGTTGTAGTGTTTACAAATAGAGTACTACTTCTACCCCGTGTCTGACAGCTAAGTCCCTGATGCTTAGCAACACAGGTAATGATCTCTAAGACTAACACGAAGCTAGGACACCTACTTATTCCTATTGTTCAGGTCTTTAAATGTACCCCAGATTCCTCCATCTCCCCAGGATACTGATGGCCAGTGGGATTCCATTCCATACTGTGTACACCAGCCAACTGGCTTGGTCCTTGCTATGATTTAAATGTTTGCATCCTCTCCAAAATTCATGTGGAAACATAACCACCAATGCAATAGTGGCAAGAGGTGGACCTTTTGGGAAGTGATTAAGTCTTGAGGGCAGAGCCCTCATGAATAGATTAGTACCTTTACAAAAGCATTCAAGGGAACTAGCTAGGCCCTTTATTTCCTTCTGTCCCTTTTGCCATGTGAGGATACAGCATCCTCCCCTCTAGAGGATATAGCAACAAGGCGCCATTGTGGAAATGGATGCTGAGCTTTCCAGCACCTTGATGTTGGATTTCCAGCCTCCAGAACTGTAAGAAATAAATTTCTGTTGTTTATATAAGTTACCCAGTCTCAGGTATTTTGTTATCGCAGCATAAACAGACTAAGACAGTCCTACTCCTCATCTCTCTTTTCTTTTCTCTTCTCTTCTCCTTCCCTTCCCTTCCCTCCTCGACCTTCACCAGCCTTTCCTTAAGAACCACAGCCATGTGAGACCGTGTGAAACTCTTCTACTGATTCCTTTCCTGCAACTGACCTGGACAGGCAGGGCCCTTTGCTTCATGGCTCCTGCTATCTCTTCCTTCCCACCAACTCCACAGATGCTTCCTGGAGCCCCCACCCCCTTCCTTTCCCACCCAGCCCAAACCAGGAAGCCCATCTTCCTCCACTCACCAGGGCACATGTGAAAGTCAGGCCAGTGTAAGCGAGGGGTTGGGAGTGAGAGGCAGAGTGGGGGCACTTTTATTTCTGGGATTGTGAGAAAATGAGTTCCTGGAATCCCCACTTGGAATCTAGAACAAATAGAAACAAAGTAATAAGGAGCAATTTGTTTCTCTAGTACTGTAGTATAGTTTGGCCATATTAAATGATGTTGTGAGGACTGGCCTAGAAAACTAAACCAACTCTTGATTTAAAAAAAATAATAGTCATGGGGTCAGGTGCATTTTGAGCTCCACTAACCTCCCTTCAAAGCCAAGGCTCTCTTCCCCACTTTCCTCTCCTTCACTTTCCCTTATTGAGCCCATTAACTCTCACAGCTTCAATTCACACCTCTGCACGGATGAGTGAAAACCAGACTTCAAGTGCAGTTTCTGCCCTGAGCACCCGACACACATTTTCAACAGCCTGGAGCAGCCCGTGCTGTCCAGAAGCTTTCTCAACTCAGCAAAGGGCAAATGGGGCTCAGCTTCCTCCCAAAACCAGACTTCAAGTGCAGTTTCTGCCCTGAGCACCCGACACACATTTTCAACAGCCTGGGGCAGCCCGTGCTGTCCAGAAGCTTTCTCAACTCAGCAAAGGGCAAATGGGGCTCAGCTTCCTCCCCTCATAACTGCTTAAGGACAGTGCAGAGAGGCCTGTGGGAATTTTGAAAGGCTATCCCTTGATGGGTGTGGGGAGAAATATGAAAAGCACCCCTCCCTCCTGTATTAGTCAGGGTTCTCCAGAGAGACAGAATCAATAGGATATGTTATAAATATATGAGAGGGATTTATTAGGGGAATTAGTTCACACTGTTACGAAGAAAAGTCCCACGATAGGCCGTCTGCAAACTGGATGCCAGTAGCTTGGTTCAGTCCAAGTCTGAAGCCCTCAAAACTGGGGAAGCTGATGGTGTCCTTGGTGTAAGTTCTGGAACCCAAAAGCTGAAGAGTCTCAAGCTCTGATGTCTACAGACAGGATAGAAGAGTGTATCCCAGCTCCAGCAGATTGAGAGAGATTAGCCTTTTTTCTCCGTTTTTGTTCTCTCAGGGCCCCAGCAGATTAGATGGTTCCTGCCCACGTTGAGGGTGGGTCTTTCCCACCCAGTCCACTCAGACTCTCATGCTCATCTCTGTTGGAAACACCCTCATGGACACATGTAAAAAGATAGCTTTACCAGGTTTCTCAGCATTTCTTCATCTAATCAGGTTGACACCTAGAACTAACCTTCACACCTTCCTCCAGGGATCCACGAGCAAGCTCCCAAGGTCAGGAGCTCCCCAGGTTGAGGGTTCTCAGCTCGGCTACCAGAGCACAGGCCAAATGTCAACTCTCGGCTGTCACTCTTGTATGGATGCCTTTCTCTCCTTTTCCCTTTTTCTTTTTTTTTGTCTTTTTCTTGACCGGTAAGGGGATCGCAACCCTTGGTGTGGCGTCGCCCGCATTGCGCTCAGCCAGTGAGCACACCAGCCATTCCTATATGGGATCCAAACCCACGGCAGGAGCGTCGCTGTGCTCCCCGTGCCGCACTCTCCCGAGTGCGCCACGGGCCGGCCCTCCTTTTCCCTTTTTCTGTCACTATTTTCTCAGCCCCCAGGCTTGGCATCTCCTAGTCAGCCTTGATGTCAGTTCTTCCAGTGAGTCTTTCTCGACCATCCAGTTGAGAATTAGGTGCCCCTCAGCATCATGGGCTTCTCTCCATCCTGTGCTTAGCACACCATAGTGTAATTCCCTATCATGTGACTGCATCTCACTCTAGACTCAGAGCTGGGAGGAATGAAGAAACTTAGCTGCCTTGTATATATGCCTTTTATAGTGATGACATTATTTCATTTTATATTCTTGGTTTAGACGGTTGGGCAAGAAATACTGAATTTCCTTATTTTCCTCTAACTATTTTATTTTTATTCCAAACCCCCATTCCACCATGCTGGGGTATATTTCAATTTTGGTCATTCTTAGCCCTCCCTGAAGGGCCAAGACCTCAAGGAGGTTGCTCTGGACCTCAGTCGCCAGGACACCCTCATGGTCTGTGGTTTACAGCAGCAGTGCTGATCCTGGGCTATGCCTGGGGCACTGGAATTTTAGCAAAGCCTAGAGCATTGTGATTCTTTCTGTGAGGTCCCACCACTTCCTAGGGCACTTCCACGGACAAGAGCTCCCCATGCCATTTTCAATCCTACCCACCCATCCCCGAGGCTGGGGACCCTCACCCTACCCCCTCATTGTCTCCATGCTTTCCCCTCGCCTTTCCCTTGAGGACACTCAGCACAACTTCCTTAATGCACCTGGGCTTTTTTAAAAAGTCAGAAAGGGAAGTGTCTTGCCAGCAACTTCTGTTTTCTAACCTCCATGAGGCAAAGCCAGAGCCTGGTTCCCTGCTTAAATGAGGCAAGATTAAGAATAAAATACAGGAAGAAAAACATAAATTTGTATCTCAGAAAACTTTCCAGCCATTTATATCTCACCTTTGTTCTCTTCCTTTGGCATCTCTGTGGGGAATAATACCCCCCCCCAAATTTCCATATCCTAATCCCTACAACCTGTGAATATGCTACCTTACATGGTAAAAGGGACTTTGCAGATGTGATTAGGTTAAGGATATTGATATGGGGAGATTATCCTGAATTATCTGTGTGGACCCAAAATAATCACAAAGGCTCTTATAAGATGGAGGCAGGTGGGTCAGAGTCAGAGAGAAGAGCTGTAAACATGGAAGCAGAGGCCAGAGAAGAGATGCTACACTGCCAGCTTTCAAGATGGGAAAAGGGGCCATGAGCCAAGGAATGCAGGCAGCTTCTAGAATCCACAAAAAGCAAGAAACAGATTCTCCCCTAGTGCTTCCAGAAGGAAACATAGTCTCGCCAATACCTTAATTTTAGCCCAATGAGATTGATTTTTGGAATTTTGCACTCCTGGGAAAAGGGGCCATGAGCCAAGGAATGCAGGCAGCTTCTAGAATCCACAAAAAGCAAGAAATAGATTCTCCCCTAGTGCTTCCAGAAGGAAACATAGTCTCGCCAATACCTTAATTTTAGCCCAGTGGGATTGATTTTTGGAATTTTGCACTCCTACCTCTGGACTCAGCCATGAAGGGGTGGGAGGGTGTGCAGAACAGGGGGCACCCCCAAGTAAGTTTTGGAGATCCTAGAACACAAAGGACAGTTGAGACAACTGGATGGAGGTAACAGAGTCCAGAGGGCAGCAGGCAAAGCTGCAGACATGAGCAACAGATACCAGCTACAGTGTCAGGGACCAGACAAGGTGATGCCACTCTGCTAATACAGGGTACAACAGATGGTGGCTATACCTGCCCCAATGTCAAACATTACATAAGCACCTCATCCTCGCCCCTCAAATGAGGGGGCAAACCCTGATTTTGCATTTAGTCCAAAGAAATCATTTGATTGAGTGCCCCTGATTTGGTAATCTTAAGTCTTCCAACACCACTGGCAGAATTGAGTGCTTGAGAGTGCAGTAATTCGAGTTCTGGAGAGATATAAACAATTATATCTCCTCACATTGAGAATTTGTAGCCTGGTAAAAATTTATACAAACAAATAACTTTAAGCAGAGCTGAAATGGAAACTTTTATTGGAGTGAAACCCAACCTTGGTTACATAAGATTTGTTTTTATCCACTGTAGTTCAAAGAAAATAATTCTATTTTATGTCTTTATATTTAAAGCAGTTTTTTCTTTCTTTAAAAAATTTTTTACAGTAGTTCTACTACAGTTTTCTCTTTTAGGATGAGGTAAAATTAAATTTTACAGATCAATTCTGCTTTTAATATATACATTTTATAGTAGGAGTCTTTTCCCCTTTATCAAATGTGAGTTGATCACTTAAAGCCCCATTTTTCTTCCCACACCCTGGAAAAATCTTAATATAGAAAGGAGATAATTTACTCAGGGAAAGAAACCCACCATAACTTATTTTTATGACATATCAGCATAACGTAGTGGAAAGGTCACAGGCTCAGGCATCAGCAGACATGACTGTTTCTAGGATCCTTTTTCTAGTCTAGTCTCTCTGCATGGGAGTTCCACAATCTTGCTGGTACCCTATTTCCTCTTCCCCTATTTATAAAATGAGGGAGCTTAAAAGGGATGATCTCCAAGGCCGAGCTTCTCACATTTGAATGTGTAGAGCCTGTTAAAATGCCAATTCTGTTTCAGTAGACCAAGAGAGAGGGCCTGACGTTCTGCACTCTAACCAGTTTCCAGGTGAGGGTGATGATGTAGATCCATGGACCACACTTTGAGAAACAAGACTCTGAGAAACCAAGACTCTGAGAAACCAAGGGACGGGTCATATCTAAAATTTCTTGTGTTTTATTAGTTCATGTATGTGCTCAGAGTACTGCTGTTGTTCATCTTTTAAAAATACATTTTGAAGAGTTAAAAAAGATCCAACTTGTTCAAGTTTTAAGTTAAGCAGAGATTGGGATCACTATTAAGGACTGCAGATCACTATAAGCAAATACTTAAACACACAACTTTTTTCTCTAGCTCAGTGGTTCTAACCCTAGCTGCACATTAGTATCACCTTGGCTGCTTTCAAAAACTATCAACACCTCCCCAACTTCCTCCCACTTACGTACACACCAGAATACAATTTCATTGGTTTAGAGAGGGGCCCAGTCACCAGTTATTTTTCAAAAGCTCCACTTGTGATTTTCATTTTCAGCCAAGATGGAGAACCACTGCAGGCCAGCCTCTCCAACTATGAAGGCAGTCCAGGTATGGCAAGTTGTTTTTAATATCACCCACAGCTGTTATCCATTAACTCAGTGCATTCTCATGGAAAGCTTAGTTAAATTATACAACTCACGTAAACATTCCTCTTGTTAACTTGTAATTCAGTAAGGGTTCTCTGCAAGGGAGATGATAGACAAACCCCTAGCTTTGTTTGGTCCATTTTAGAAAAATATCAAATTATAAATAAATGCTCATGGTGGTTACAAGGAACACATTGGCTTTAAGAGACATTTTGTCCATTTTCTCCTTTGCAAGGAAGGCTCAGCTTTAACCAGCAAAGTCTTGCAAAGCTGGCAGAAGACAGCAGAAGCAGTTCCTGGAGGGTCAAATGTCAGCAGAACAATCCTTCTCCAGAGAACAAATCTTTCCAGCATGTGGCAGCAGTGAAGAAGCCAGACTGTCTGGGTGGGAATCTTAGCTACACCATTTTCTAACCATGACTTTGGGCAATTTTCTTAACACCTGAGTTTCCTTATCCCTAAAAGTGATAAAAATGATGATGATTAGATTATGAGAGCTCAAATGAGTTTATGTGGGTAAAGTGATTTTTGTATAATGCTTGATATACAATAACTATTACTGTTATTATCATCTACNGGTAAAGTGATTTTTGTATAATGCTTGATATACAATAACTATTACTGTTATTATCATCTACCTCATGAAATTAGAAGTGGAATATTACTGTCACCCCTTTTAAAATGACATTTTAGCATCATCTCAGCAAGGCTGTAGGATGTGTACGTGTTGGGAAAATATAGGAAAATGGTCAGGGGCCCTCAGATGTTTAGAATCTTGCCAAGCATTTGATGTAAATTTGCACGTGCACCCAGGGGTTCCTTGGTTATTGTCTAATGTAATTGCGCATGTGCATCCAGGTGTCCTGGGTTATGGACTTAAGTATAAAGGATGAGTAGCTCTGAGCTATGCCACCACCCCCGGGATGCTCCCAGGAGAGCCATGGAGAGGCTGCTACTGCTGCTAGAAGCTGTTGCTGCAAACTGTTGTTGCCAGTGTCCCCGAGACCCTCCGGGAGGCCACCGCCACCACCGGACCTGTAAGCTGTTGGACCTGTAAGCTGCTGTTGCTGTTGCTGAAGACTGAGCTCGTGTTGTCTGCCAACAGCTCCTGGGATCTTTCCCAATTACCTAGCATGGACCTGCGTGTGAAAGGTCTGGGGACCCAGTCTGTACAATGGGTTTGAAGGGTCCAAGCCCTGGCTCTGACAATATAGATGGAAACTTAGTATAACTAAAATAATGAAACATTTTGGTTTTAGTTGTGATTTGCCTTACTCGACAACTGGCGTAGTCATGTAGTTTGACAGTACATTTGCTTAGAGGATGACAAAAGCATAGTGTGGCTGCCAATAGGTCTGGGGCATCATAAAGCCAGAAAAGTACATTGAGGCTGGTTTGTGGCAGATACAGGCAAGGCTGAGAAGACTAAATTGATCCTATTGGCAATGGAAAGCTGTTTGAATTTTTTGAGCCAGAGAATGACATGATCATTTTTCTGTTTTAAAACCTACCAGTGTNTTGTGATTTGCCTTACTCGACAACTGGCGTAGTCATGTAGTTTGACAGTACATTTGCTTAGAGGATGACAAAAGCATAGTGTGGCTGCCAATAGGTCTGGGGCATCATAAAGCCAGAAAAGTACATTGAGGCTGGTTTGTGGCAGACACAGGCAAGGCTGTGAAGCCTAGATTGATCCTATTGGCAATGGAAAGCCATTTGAATTTTTTGAGCCAGAGAATGACATGATCATTTTTCTGTTTTAAAACCTACCAGTGTAGACATCAAAGGGGGGTTGCAAGTATCTCACCTCTTCTTGAGCTACCAGAATTTCTCTGCCCTACTTCTATAATAGCTACCACCACAGGACTTGTATTTGCAATTTGTGGTTTTCCTGAAGCAAAGAAGGACTCTCTAAACCACTGACATTTCCGTCTCTGCCTGAAGATGACAGTTGAACAAAACCTTGAAGTCACAGTGTATATTCTGACAACTCCCAGCAGACTACAGCCCTGGGGTAGTTTTATTTTTTCCTTAAATCTTTAATAGATACTTGTATCATCTAAGTCACTATGAAGGTTTACCTTCCAGTCCCCTAACAAGACCCAAATCAAAGCAAGACAGCAGGATAAACTAGGAATAGTGTCATGGATCATACAGGGACAGCCGAGGCTAGGAATTTGTTATAATTGAGAGAAATCATTAGCCTGCTCTCAAGTAGCTCGTGGCTTTGGGGTCAAGGAGTTTACAACTGAGAGTTGGGGCTTGGCCAGATATGATGCAGAATATGAAAATTTATACAGACTGTGAATTATGCTCAATCTCCCACATGTTAAAACTGGAGAATGTAAAATTAGGTAACCTGACTCTGGGCTTCCACTTAAAAGACAAAACAGTCTTAAATAACGTAAATTCATTTCTTCCAGCTCATAAGTGGGAGGTATTTGAGAAGTGGAGTTGAATTGCTGTGATTTCTAAACCTACTTCTTCCTTGATTTGGAGTCATTTAACATTTAATTTCTGTTGTCCCCAAAATAAATGGTATTAACAAATTTACAATCATCCAGATGTGCGAAAGTTCAACAAATGCTAATTGAGTGCTTACTCTGTGCTAGCTCCTGTGTTTTAATTAAGTCCTCACCATAACCCTATTGATTAGGTAATAAAATTAACCCCATTATGCAGAAAAGGATACTGAAACAGAAAGATTAAGTAGTTTTCCCAAAGCCACAGAGCTCGAAAGTGGCAGAGCCAGGATCCAAACACAGGTGTATTTGCAGGAAATCAAAAAGGGCAATAATGTCAAGGAGGGGAAGGAGGGAGAGAGAAGATATTGTTGCAAGTGTCAAAAGGTTTCTGGGAAGAGTGGGATTGGAAATGGGGCTAAAAAAAGAGTGCATAGGATTTCTCTAGTTAGAGTGAAGACATTCTAGGTAGAGAAACAATATGAACAAAAGCATGAAACCAAATATCAGGCATATTTGGAGAATATCACTACTGTGCTTTAGTACTCACCTCTTCTTGAGCTACCAGAATTTCTCTGCCCTACTTCTATAATAGCTACCACCACAGGACTTGTATTTGCAATTTGTGGTTTTCCTGAAGCAAAGAAGGACTCTCTAAACCACTGACATTTCCGTCTCTGCCTGAAGATGACAGTTGAACAAAACCTTGAAGTCACAGTGTATATTCTGACAACTCCCAGCAGACTACAGCCCTGGGGTAGTTTTATTTTTTCCTTAAATCTTTAATAGATACTTGTATCATCTAAGTCACTATGAAGGTTTACCTTCCAGTCCCCTAACAAGACCCAAATCAAAGCAAGACAGCAGGATAAACTAGGAATAGTGTCATGGATCATACAGGGACAGCCGAGGCTAGGAATTTGTTATAATTGAGAGAAATCATTAGCCTGCTCTCAAGTAGCTCGTGGCTTTGGGGTCAAGGAGTTTACAACTGAGAGTTGGGGCTTGGCCAGATATGATGCAGAATATGAAAATTTATACAGACTGTGAATTATGCTCAATCTCCCACATGTTGAAACTGGAGAATGTAAAATTAGGTAACCTGACTCTGGGCTTCCACTTAAGAAAAGACAAAACAGTCTTAAATAACGTAAATTCATTTCTTCCAGCTCATAAGTGGGAGGTATTTGAGAAGTGGAGTTGAATTGCTGTGATTTCTAAACCTACTTCTTCCTTGATTTGGAGTCATTTAACATTTAATTTCTGTTGTCCCCAAAATAAATGGTATTAACAAATTTACAATCATCCAGATGTGCGAAAGTTCAACAAATGCTAATTGAGTGCTTACTCTGTGCTAGCTCCTGTGTTTTAATTAAGTCCTCACCATAACCCTATTGATTAGGTAATAAAATTAACCCCATTATGCAGAAAAGGATACTGAAACAGAAAGATTAAGTAGTTTTCCCAAAGCCACAGAGCTCGAAAGTGGCAGAGCCAGGATCCAAACACAGGTGTATCTGCAGGAAATCAAAAAGGGCAATAATGTCAAGGAGGGGAAGGAGGGAGAGAGAAGATATTGTTGCAAGTGTCAAAAGGTTTCTGGGAAGAGTGGGATTGGAAATGGGGCTAAAAAAAGAGTGCATAGGATTTCTCTAGTTAGAGTGAAGACATTCTAGGTAGAGAAACAATATGAACAAAAGCATGAAACCAAATATCAGGCATATTTGGAGAATATCACTACTGTGCTTTAGTACAGAAATGTAGTAGAGTAGGTGGAAACAGACTCTGAACCAGCTGGTGGAGGAAGAGGAAGTAGGAAAGAAATCTGTGAGATATTGCTAAGGAAGAATGCTGAGAATTTAGCTCCTCTTTGAGCCTATGTTTAATTCAACTTCCTATTTCAGGTGCCCAGCCCTATATCTGGCACATAATACACTCTAAAGTCATGTTTGTTGATTGAATGGAGGAGAGAAGCTGTCAAAAAGAACCAAATATGGATGAGGAAGTAAACTGAGCATAAATAATTCAATAAATACCATACAAGAACTCTGAGGTTTTACACATGAATAAATGGTGGTGTCACGAACTTAAATAGAGAAGTCAGAAGAAAAACTGGTTTTGAGGACTGCCGGTCTACCTTACAAGGTTCTGGTAAAGATAAAAGCAAACGAGGCTGATGCAGTGCTTCTGTATCTCTATTTGAGGTGTATGGTTTTGCGTTCATTCATTCACTAAACATTCTTGAGTATTCTCTGTGTTGTGTATTCATTCAATAAATACTTCATGAACACTTATAATCTGGTCTACAGAGATGAATATAACAGAACATTTGTCCGAGAAACACTGTCTAGTGGTTGAAGTAGAAATGAAATAGAGTAATAGTACTAATAGCCAATGTTTATTGAATATTTACTGTATGCCAGGTACTTTGTGTATGGATTCATTTTATCCTTTTAACAATCCTATGAGGTAAATACAAGAGTACTTCAAAAAGTTCATGGAAAAATAGAATTAAAAGATAATATGAATCTTTTCATGAACTTTTTAAAGTACCCTCATGTTATTACTATCTGTAGTAGGCAGAATAATAGCCCCCAAAGATGCCCATGTCCTAATCTCCAATACCTGTGACTGTGCTATATTATATGGCAAAGGAGAATTAAGCTGCAGATGGAATTAAGGTTGCTAATCAACCGATACTGAGAAAGGGAGAGTATCCTGGTTTAGATCTAGGTGAACCCAATGTAGTTACATGAGCATTTAAAGATAGAAGAGGGGGGAAGGCGGGAAAAGAGTCAGAATCAGAAGGACATGTGACAGTAGAAGCAAGATATGGCAAAGAGTGTCATCATGTGAAGATGAGCCTGCTGACTCATTGATTTTAGCCCAGTTAAAAAGACCTATTTCTGACTTCTCACCTACAGAAATGTAAGATAATACATTTATGTTGCTTTAAGCCATTAAGTTTGTGGTAATTTGTTACAGCAACAATAGGAAACTAATATGAGGGTTTTCAAAAAGTTCATGAGAGATTCATAATATCTTTTAATTCCATGTTTCCAGAACTTTTTTTTTTTTTTTTTCTTTTTTTGTCTTTTTTTTCATGACCAGCAACGGATCCCAACCCTCGGTGTCGCACCCACACCTCGCTCAGCCAGTGAGCGGCCGGTCTGTATGTGGGATCTGAACCCTCGGCGGGAGCGCTGCTGCGCTTCCCAAGCGGCGCACTGAAGCAGTGCGCCACCGGGCCGGCCCTCCAGAACTTTTTGAAGTGCCCTCGTACACTATTCTTCTTCTAGAAATGAGAAAATGAAGGCACCAAAAGATTAAGTTACTTGTCCAAATTTTGATTAAGTTACTTAACATTGTTCTTTCTTGGAAGCTTTGCTTTTTCTCCCACATCTCTGGCCACTTTCACTCAGGCTCCCTGTAAAATCCTTTACTCCTACCCAATCTCCAAATGTTGGTGTTTCTCAGGGATTTTCCCCAGAAATACTCTTCACTTTCTCTTTGAATTCTTTTCCTGGTGATCTCATCCATTCCCATAGTTTTAAATATTGTTTATAATACTGTATAAACTGATGGCTCCCAAAATAATACTTCTAATTGGGATCCCCTTCTCTAAGCACTACACTAATAACCTCGGCATGTGCCAACTTGACATTTTATTTGGATAGCTTGCAGATATTTTAAATCTAACATATCCAAAACAGAATCAATCCCTACCACAAAGCCAGTTCCCCACTCCCACATTCAACTACATTTGGCTGAAGTCAGAAAGCTGAGTCAAAGCTTTATTCCTCTTTCCCTCAGCTTCTGTGTTCATCCCACCAGCACTTATTTCAATCTGTCTGTAGAGCAAGGGCTTGGGCTCACAGACCCTTCAAGCCCGTTGTACAGAGTGGGTCACAAACCCTCCACACACAGATCTATGAGCTAGGTAATAGGAAAAGGTCCTGGGAGCCATGGGTAAAACTTCATCAGGCTTTATTCAGAGCTAGGAGCAGCCGCCCTAGTGGCCTCCCAGAGAGTCCCAAGAAGCACCATGTATCAGAGCCATTAGTCCTTTATACTTAAGTCCATAACCCAGGACACCTGGGTGCACACGTGCAATTACATTAGACAATAACCAAAGAACACCTGGGCACACGTGCATATTTACATCAAATGCTTAGCAATATTCTGATCATCTGAGGGGCCCTGACCATTTTCCTATATTTTCCCAACACCGTCCATTTTTCTCTGCCTTACAACTGCCAACCTGGTCCAAGCCACCATAATTTCTCACTTATGGCTTCCCACAGTAACTTTTCAATAGCTTCTAACCATTTTCTTCTATAGAACTATTTTCCTCACCACAATGACATTGTCCTTTGATGGTAAACCAGATTTTGCCACTTCCCTGTTAACACCCTTTAATGACTTCCAACTGTATCTGGAATAAGATCCAAATTCCTTTTCAGTGTCTCATAAGGCCCTTCACAGTCCAGCTCCTGACCTTGCCAACCTCACCTCTCATCCATTCACCTTTATCCAGTCACACTGGGCTTCTCTCACTGCCTCGCCCCCCAATGTTCTTTCCTGCCTTAAGGTGTTTATTTCTGCTGCTTCTTTTTTGTAGAGTGTACACACACACCTTTCACCTATTACTCATTCTTCAGTTTTCAGGTTAAATGTCTCCTCTTCAGAAAAGGCAACACCAAACCATGCTACCTAAAGTATTTTCACTCTGTCACCTGACCTCTCCCCAACCTTATTTTCTATCGCAGCTCCATTGTCTCCTTCTTAGCACTTATTACAATTTGCAGTTATTTGTCATTTTGTTTACTTGTTTTTGTCTTTCTAGGATGTTAGTTTCAAAAGAGCAAGGACTGTGTTTGCCTTGATTACCAGTGTAATTCCAGAGCCTAGTACTATGCCTGACACACAGTGGGTGCTCAGTAAGCCCATATTTATTAATGTTGAAAAAATGTTAATATACAAAATTACGTATGTTTAAAATAGTATAGGAGGGTGATGTCATCAAGATGGTGGAGTAGGAGATACCAGCCTTTATCTCCCTACAATAAATAACAAATAGGAAGCAATCCATGAACAAAAATAGCCTTGGGAGGGAGCAAGAGTCCAGTTAAGAATCTGCAACACACAGTGGAACCAAATATTGGAGAATAACCTGACAGAAAGGGTCCTTGGGGATCAGCATACCTAAGACATCAGGAGATGGCTAAGAACAAAGACTGGTGGGCACTACCAGTATCAGCCACATGGCGGGTGTCACCATGATCTTCAGAGGCCTACTCTGCAGAGGACACTGGCATCTTTCACCACTGAGGTAACTAACAGCCATCCCTGCTGCAGATCTCCCCAGAGAAGGAGCCACTGCTATGCCACTCCATGACCAGGGCTGCCCTTTCTCCCAACCCCGCATGTGCCCTAGTCCTTAGAGCTGCAGCTGCTCCACACGTGCCCACACTCCAGACCCCAGCTCTGCAACCACATTGTGCATGCCATCACTTCAAACACCAAAACCACTGCTGCTGTGGGCTAGCCACACCATGAGCCTTAGAGCCTTGGTTGCTCAGTGTGTGCTTGCACCATGGACCCATCTCCACTGCCACTCCATGAGCCCCCATACCTCCATTATCTGAGCCACCACCACAAGGAGCCAGCCCACTCCCCAGACCATAGAGTCACAGATTTTCAAGTGCCTGCACTCCAGACCCTGGTTCCACAGTTGTACCATGCAGTTTCACATCTCAGACACCATAACTTCCACTGCAACAGGCTAGTCTGCAACCCAGGCTCTAGAGCTGTGGTCTTCCTGTGTATGCCTGTGCTCCAGAGACCTGCTCTGCTGCCACAGGAAGCTAGCCCATGGCCTGGACTCTGGAGCCACTGTAGCTCTGCTCATGTCCACACTTCTTTTTTTTTTTTTTTCCTTTTTGTCTTTTTTCGTGTCCGGCAACGGATCGCAACCCTCAGTGTCGCGCCCGTACCGGACCGGGACCGGCAACGGGATCACAACCCTCGGTGTTGCTCCCACACCTCGCTCAGCCAGTGAGTGGGAACCAGTCTGTATGTGGGATCCGAACCCTCGGCGGGAGCGCCACCGTGCTCCCAAGTGGCGCACTGTAGCAGTGCGCCACCAGGCCGGCCCATGTCCACACTTCTGATCCCAGCTGCCTCACCGCTCCACAAGCATGCCTCATGCACCATTATCAACATGGCAGTGGGGCATGTCTGCACCCCAGGCACTTGTGACACCACCATTCTGGATCCTGGAGCTGTGGTTCCTTCACATATATCCAAGCTCCAGTCCCTGGCTCTATGGCTGCTCCACAGGTACCTTATATCAAGCACTGGTGCCACCACCATCACAGGCGTATTCACTGGAAATGACACCAAGAGGGATGCCCTTGGCCAGAACTTCTCCAGTGGGAGAAAAACATATTATGGGATCCTGGCAGGCTTTGCCACCAAAAACCCCAACAGCCCTCATAGACACCCATAGCCCATAGCCTTTTTCCCTGAGAACCCTGGAAATCTTTGCCAATGCAGAACTTGGCTGACCAAATACATGGAGACAATGCCACTGCTCCCTCACCAAAGCCAAAACCACTGCATCCCATGCAGCCAGCACCTTGCTCCCACTTGTAGAGGAAGGTATTTCTCCATCAAAATCAGCCCAGAAAGTCTGGAAGAGGTGACTCCTCCATTGAAGGCACAGACATTAACACAAGGCAATAAAAAACATGAAAAACCAAGAAAACATAACCGAAGAAACAGTTTTCTAGTGGCCAACCCCAAAGGAATGGAGATCTACGAACTACCTGACAAAGAATTCAAGATAATTATTTTAAGGAAACTCAGCAAACAATGAAAAAACAGAGAGACAACCCAATGAAATCAGGAAAATAATACCCAAGCAAAATAAGGGTAACAGGTATATTTAAATTATAAAAAGGGACTAAAAAGAAATTCTGGAGCTGAGGAATGCAATGAATGACACAAAAAATGCAACAGAGAGCATCAACAACAGAATTAATCAAGCAGAAGAAAGAATCTGTGAACTCAAAGACAGATTATTTGAAAATGTCCAGTCGGTGGAGAAAAAAGAAAAAGAATGAAAAGGAATAAAAAATTTTATGAGCTTTGTGGAACACTATCAAGAGTGATAACATCTGCGTAACAGGAATTTAAGAAGGAAAAAAGAGAGAAAGTTTATTTAAAGAAATAATGGCTAAAAATTTCCCGACTATGGGGAAAGGTATAAGCATCCAGGTAAAGAAAGCTCAAAGATACTCAATTAGATTTAACCCATAGAAAACTAAACCAAGACGTATTATAATAAAACAGTCAAATTAAAAACAAAGAGAATGTTTAAAGCAGTAAGAGAAAAAATCTTCACATACCAGGGAACCCTGTAAAGCTACCAGTAGATCTCAGCACTCTTTCCTGGGGTTAAAACTTTCTGCCAGTCAAAAATACTCTACTCAGCAAAGCTGTCCATCAGACATAAAGGAGAGATAAAGAATTTCTCAAACAAAGGTTAAGAGAGTTCATTATCACTACACCAGCCTTACAAAAAATGCTAAAGGGAGTTCCTTAGCTGAAATGAAAGAATGTTAATTAGCAACACAAAAACATAAAGTATAAAACTCACTGGTAAAAGTAAGTACATAGTCAAATTCAGAATAATATTGTAATAGAAGTACATAAATCACCATAGCCCTAGTATAAAAGAAGTTAAAAGAAAAAGATAACTATCACTACAATAACTTATCAAGGGGTGCACAATATAAAAACATGTAAACTATGACATCAATAACATAAAATGGGTAAAAGTGTAGAGTTTTTATATATAATCATAGTTAGGTTGTTAGGAACTTAAAATAGACTGCTTTAAAGATTTTTTTAAAAAATTGTAAGCCTTAAGGTAACCACAAAGCAAAGACTTACAGTACATAGAGAAAAGATAAAGAGAAAGGAATCACAGCATAACACTACAGAAAACCATCAAATCAAAAACGAAGATAAGACAGAAGAAACAAAGTATTTACAAAACACCCAAAAATATTAACAAAATGGCAATAGTAATATGATCATTTTAGTCTTTTTAAAGTTATAAATAATTGCTTATATAAATGGAAATGCAAAACGACCTTTGTGGAAAAGTATTATTTGCTAAACTGTTATCTGTTATGAATAATTTAATATAAAGTTACCAACATAATTGGGACAGACCCCACTGTAATTGTCATCAGAAGTTTGTGACTGAGATGACAGTTTCTGGAGTTAGAAGTCTCTTTTCTTCTTCTAGGATGCCTTTCTTTCAGTTAGATATTGCAATGGGCAAGAGATAGGGAATCCTATACATGATCACATGGCCTAACATAAAAGTGTAATTATTCAATAAAAACACTTATTTTGAAGGATACAAAATAATATTACATACAGTCTCACTTTTAAAGGGTATATATGGAGCCAGCCTGTGGCTCACTCGGGAGAGTGCGGTGCTGGTAACACCAAGGCCACGGGTTCGGATCCCATATAGGGATGGCCGGTTGGCTCACTGGTTGAGCGTGGTGCTGACAACACCAAGTCAAGGGTTAAGATCCCCTTACCGGTCATCTTTTAAAAAAAAATAAAAATAAAAAAATAAAGGGTATATATGTACTTATGGAGAGAAAGAACGTACATGAAAAAACTATATTATAAATCAGTAATGGAGTATATATCATTCTGTTTGAGAATCTCCTCTTATGGTTTTAACTATTTCCCCTTTGCTATTTATCAACCAGTCATGCAAGAAACTTGGAATTCCTAAATTTCTCTTTCTGCCTTCTCCCCAAATTCCACAATCCTTCAGTCCCCTGGATTTTGCCTCCTATATTTTCTTCAAATCCATCCCTTTCTCTACACTGATATCACCAATATCCTAATTTTGGTCCTCATTTTCTCCCACATAAATTATTTTAAAGCTGCCAAATTGGTCTCCCTACCCTGTTCTTGCCTCCTGTCAGATCTTCCACACTATGATCTGATACATCCATTTACAAATTAAGCCAATCTCCTCTGTTTTATACACTTTAGTGTCTCCCTCTTTTGAATAACTCCCCAATGATGTCAGGGTAAAAACCATGCTCCTTAGCATAGCATAGAAGCTACCTAACAACTAGACCCCTTCCCCCCTCTTCCAGTTCAATCATTCATTCATTTTTTCACTCATTCAGCTAATTTTTACTGAGTTCCTTTTATGGAGTACATACTGTTCTAGGCACTGGGAAAAGAACAGGAAAAACATCCTTCACAATCATATATTCTATTAAGAGATGCAGCAAAAAAAAGAAAACAAGTAAAGACATAATGTCAAGTAGTGATAATCAATATGAAGAAAGGTAAAGCAGGGTAAGGGGACAGAGCTGGCTGGAGATCTCTGTTTTTGGTAGAATAATTAGAAAAGTCTTCTGTGAGTGCCATCCCCATGGCTCACTCAGGAGAGTGAGGTGCTGGTAGCGCCGAGGCCGCAGGTTCGGATCCTATTTAGGGATGGCCGGTGCACTCGCTGGCTGAGTGTGGTGCTGACCACACCATGCTGATGGTTGCGATCCCCTTACCAGTCCAAAAAAAAAAAAAGAAAAAAGAAAAGTAAAGTCTTCTGTGAGGAGAGGATTTTGAGCAAAGATTTTGATCAAGTTAAGCAATGAACAATTTAAAAACCTGGAGAAATGTCCAAACAGGAGAAACAGTGCAAATTTCCTGAGCTTGGAAAGCTTCAGTAATAGAAGAATGTGGCTGAAGCAGAGAGTGCAAAGAAAGAAATGATGGTAATGAGGATAGAGAGTAGGCAGGGCAGATGGTGTAAGGCTTTGTAGGCCATGTCAAAGAACAGAATTTGTTCTAAGAGTGATAGGAAGCCCCTGAACAGTTGCTGTTCTTTTTTAAGTCAGATATATTTTGAGGTATAATTTATAATACAAGAAAATGTAGCCTTCTTTGGTGTACCATTGACATATTTTGAGAATGCAACCACAACATCAAGAAACAGAACATTTCCATCACTCCACAAAGTTCCCTCATGGCCCTTTGTAGTCAGTCTACTCCCTCACTCTCAGATCCTATCTGATTTCTAAACTGATTTCTGTTCCTATAGTTTTGCCTTTTCCAGAATGCATATAAATGGAATCATGCAGTATGTAGACTTTTGTGTCTGGCTTCTTTCACTTAATATAATGCATTTGAAATTCATCACTGTTGTTACATGCATAGTTTGTTTGTTATCCATGAGTACTGTTCCATTATGGACGTACCACAGTTTGTTTATCCAGTTGATAGACAATTAGTTTAGGTGGTTTCCAGTTTGGAACTATTACAAATAAAGTAGCTATAAACATTCGTGTACAGATCTTCATGTGAACATATATTTTCATTTCTTTTGAGAAAATACCCAGGAATGGTGTTGCTAGGTCATATGGTTGGTGTTTGTTTAATTTTATAAAATACTATAAAATTATTTTCCAGAGTGCCTATACCATTTTGCATTCCACCACTAGTGTATGAGAGATGAGGGTTCCAGTTGCTCCACATTTTTGCCAGTCCTCAATATTGTTTTTTTTATTTTTCATTTTAGCCATTTTAGTAGACATGTAGTGACACTCATTATGATTTGAGTTTTTATTTTCCTAATGACTGATGATGTTTAGTATATTTTCATGTGCATATTTACCATCCATATCTCTTGTATGCTGAAGAATCTGCTCAAATCTGTCCATGTTGTTGAAACGTCATTTTCCTTCTTACTATTGGATTATCAGAGTTCTTTATGTATTGTGGATATGAGACCTTTATCAGATATGTGTTTTGAAAATACATTCTCCCACTCTATGGCTTGTCTTTTCATTTTCTTATCAGTGTCTTCCAAAGAGAGGAAGTTTTTAATTCTGATGAAGTCAAATCTATCAATTTTTATTTTATGGTTTATGCTTTTTGTATTCTAACTGAGAAATCTTTGTTTAACCCAAGGTCACAAAATTTTTCTTTTATATTTTAGATGTCTTATAGTTTTGGTTCTATATTTGGTCTCTGATCCATCATTGAAGGGTTTTGACCAGAGTGGGAGTGGACAGTAGGGCACCAAGAGCAGTAGTTCCAAGACTGATTGGAAGGAAATTGCAGTAATCCAAATGAAAGGTTTTTTTTAAAAAAGCTGCCGGTGATGTAATGGTAAATGGTGGACTGAAAGAAGACCTATTTTTAAGTTAAAAATCTTGCTATGAAAGGGAAAAAAATCAGAGATTACTTCAAAGTTTCAGGCTTGAGCAACTGAGTAAATGGTTGTGACATCTTCTGAGTTAAAAAGAATAGGTGAGGGAAAATTAAAATTTGCATTTTAGACCTATGAAATTTGAGATGTGTATTGGACACCCAAGTGTAAATGAGGCTTGCATGAGCATTTGTTGCTTTTGCCTACTTACCTTCATTCACCCTTCTGGTAAGAGCCTGGCTGCCCTATTTTCCTTTGGGAACCAGCCCTCATGCACGAGTGGGCATGTGATTCAGAGATCACAACTGCCTGGCCACATTACTTTATCTGAAAATGATGAAATTAGCACACATAATTTGTTGTTGTTATTGTATTGGGTTTTTTTGAGACTGCTAAGAGGCATTTTTATTTCTGCTCACTTGCTGAGGGTGTAGGATGCCTCTTTGATAGCCATCTCACCAGCATCAGCAAAAAGCCTAGATGAGATATCAGAACTCAGAAAGAAACAAAGACACACCAAAGTGAGAGATCAGGTCTTGATATCAGAGTTTGGGCTCTTGAATCCAGCCATGCCTAAATCCTACTCTTCAATATTTTAATTATATAAGCCATCAAATATCATTTTTACAAATATCAATTTGAGTTAGGGTTTCTGTCACTTGCAACTAGCAAAGTACAACTAATAAATAGGTCATCTCAAATTTTTCTACTGAAATACTTCTACTGGCAAGGGAAAATAAATATAAATCAGTGATAACCCGATAGTGTAGTCAAGAAAGGACCAAACATGCGTAATATATTTTTAAAATCTTTTATTTTATCTTTAATGTGAAATTTACATTGCCTTCCAAAATATCTTTGTGTTTTATATCAATAAAAAAGAATATTCTCTGTCTTCAGATAAAAAGTGATGCTTTATAAAGATGTACCACTTTTTCCCTGTGGCACCATTTACCTCATTTTGGGATTTGCTTATGAAACTATGAGAGCTAGAACTCATCTTAGGAATTGCATGGAGGGAATTGAGATCAGGAGAATGTGCAGTTCAGTGTGAGGTATGAACCTGGAGGCAAAAGAGCTGGATGTTATTCATTTACTGGGTGATTTTACCAAAGTAAATTCAATTCTTTGAGTTTCAGTTTCCATATCTGAAAAATAGATCTGCGTACTATATTTCTCTAACACTTGTATGTTTTCATTTTCAATCTTTCCAAACCTTTCCTACATCACCTGGATATTTTGAGGACCAATCTAATGGTGAGATAATGTTCATTCTCCTTGAGAAGATTTAGAAATCAGAGATCCCTGGGAGCCAGCATGGACTAAGAAGTCACATAGTTCTTAAAACTGAAAACTTGATTGTTGTTTAAAATAGTCATTTGTAACCATAGTTTAAAACAATTCAGAAACTAATGAAATATGTTAAACATATTGATCCTTGATTTTTACAAAACATTTGACAAAGTTCCTCATGGTATTTTTTATGGATAAAATGATGAAAGCTAACCTTACTGTTTAGCTGGAGTGCAGATGACTGAATAATACATTGAAAGAGTATTGATTACTTATACTGAAAAAAGCTCACTTAACAGCATGTAACCATTCTCTCTGCTTGGCCTGTCAGGTGCGGTATTTTCTATTAATAATATGGAAGAAAGTATTATACCCACAAATTACATATAATTGATTAACACAAACAACAGAGATTCAAAATGATCCTGACAGGCTAGAATATTATACAGAAAAAAATTTTTAAATAATAATTTAAACAAATATTAACTGCTAAATCTTCCATTTAGCTTCAGGATAGGAAATTCTGGGGTTCAGAGCAATTCTAATTCAATAGATCTGAGCATATAATTAACTACAAGTACAAAATTAGTTGGGGGAAAAGTGTGGTTGCTTTTCAGCTATCTTAGCTTTAGTGGGGTTAATAGAAATATAATACCCAGAAAACAGGAAGTAATAAATCCCACATCATTTAGCAGTGATGAGATAATATCTGTGTTATATTCTAGAGAAGACTGTAGAAAAAAAACTGAACTATGTCATGGAAAAAGTAGCCAGATGGTGGGAGATCTGGCAAACACGGAGGTTGAATGAGGTTCTGGAGATGAATAACCTGATGAGGAAGGAACGGGGTAGTCATGGTTTTCCTGTCCTTCCAAGCTTCCTCAGAGCAGAGGCAGCACACGTCAGAGGACAGAGCCAGGGCCAGGACGAAAAGGGGGCAGGTAAAGTGGGCTCTGATTCAGGATGAAAAAGAACCAGCAACCACCAACCTAGCAGACTGTCTCAAAAGGTAAACCCTCTGTTCACAGGCAAAGACTGCATCACTCTCCATCAGGGATTTTGAAGAGGGGAGGATTTATTCATCTAGTAAAACCGCATTAGATTAACAATGTGGTTTCTTCTAAGCCTAAGTTTATGAAATTTATTCACAAATTATTAAGACAGGAAGTTAAATCACATAGACACCAGCCCCATACAATGCATTTATTTTTGCAAATGCGGGGTAAGGCAGCAGATACCCCTGGGTATTTTGTCTCACAATTTACCTTTTGTAGAAATTGTTTTGCTTTAGTCACTATTGCAACCCAAGTGGAATTTCAGTCTGGTTTTACTCCACTAGTATAACGGTTAAGAGTATGAGCTCTGGGGTCAGACTGCCTGCTTAAATTTTGGTTTTACCAGTGTGGATTTAGAGCACCTTACTTAGCCTTCAAGTGTCAATTTCAAGTCATAATTGGCAATATTAGATCTGTTCATAGAGTGGTTGTGAGGATCAAATGAGACAGTGCATATAAAACACTTCGTGTGGTGCTTTCAACCCAGCCAACTCTCAGTTAGTGTTACCTGTGATTATATCATTAGTAGTAATGAACTGCATCCTTCTTTGCAATGTTTCCTGGATTTGGCCCTTCAACTTTTACTCTATCCTACTTTAGGAGCTGAGTAACTGAGTTTGTTTTGCTAATTATTCCGTTTCAAGAACAGTATAATTGAAAATACAAAGTGGGGTTTCTTAAACAGAGGATAAAGGGTAGCATGGTGAATCAGGGGCTTGGATTCCAGCCCTCCATTAAGGACTAGCTCTGTGACTGGGCAAATCATTTACCCCCTGCACCAGTAAAATGAGAGGGTTAGACTAAATGATCTTTATGCTCTTTTCTGACTAAGATGTTTTATCCTAAAAGAAGCCATACATGGTGTCGAGCTAGGGCTCACAGACCCCTCAAGCCTGTTGTCCAGACTGGGTCACAAACCCTTCACACACCAGGCTGGGTCCCCAGACCCTTCACATGCCAGGCCGGGTCACCAGACCCCTCACACATGGGTCTATGAGCTAGGTAACCAGCTAAAAGGTTCTTGGAGCTGTAGGTTTGAGAGCATGGCCATGCAGATGGATGCCCAAGGGAGATGCCAACCAAGTGGAGGTGCCACGCATGTGCACTAACTCCACCCACACACAACATATTTACAAAGAATGTGCTGTGCCACCCCCAACCAGACCTAAGGTGAGGGGTTCTGATTAAATTATTCTATTTTCCCAACAATCTACCCTTTCAGGGTCCTGACATACAATCTACATATTGAGAATCTTCCACAATGTTCCCTTAGTGAGGATAAATGACACTTACATTTACATAACCTATTGTCCGTTCAGTATGCCTCAAGGCTTGTAGTTCTGTCTTTTTAAATATTAGCCGCATATGTCTGGTTGGTAGTCATCATTGGTGTGATCCTCCATGGGAATTCTGCAGTCATACTGATGGGCAGTTCAATGCATATTCAGTAGGCCGACACACCAATCACGTGACTCTGGTTCAGTGCCTGCCGCCAGAACACTATGGGTGAAAAGACAGAAGGGTTATTGGTACCAATAGGGGAAGTTCTCACCCCTCTGGTAAGATACATACCAGTTTGCCATCCTGAGAAAGGATGGTTGCAGGAATAGGTATATTACCTGGTTTATGATACCATGCTTTATCTGCCAACACTGTTGGATCTGTAGGTTCTATATGTAACAGTATAGGGGGGAACTTATAATTGGCCATAATGATAATACAAATGTGCCCTTTGGAATAGAGTGCTTATCTGTTTCAGGCCATGTTACCTTTATTTGAGGAGGCCAGGTACTTGTCACCCAAGGTGAAACTGGCAAGTCTTCCTCTAATCCTTTTCCCCAAGGCCGTACTAAACCTACCCAGCATATATGGGGGCTTTTATTCTCCAAGGCCATTCCCATTGTACTGTCTGTCCCAGTTGCAAACAGGTTGGGGCCAGTAAGAGAATATTTCCATTCTTGATATATCCTGGCTTCAAAAGCTTATCTTTACTAGTGATTTGCAGCTGTATTGGTGCTGCAGCCCTATGCAGCAGAGCTTCCACTGGAGAGGGTCTGCCCTTGCAGGGTCTCTCATTTAGAATCCTGACTGTTGGTCATAATTGCTGTGTCCACCCCTTCAGGAATGGGGGTTGGATAGATAGCCTTGGTACCCTTTTTAAAAGACCATTGTACCGTTCAATCATTCCCACTGCCTGGGGATGATATGGCACATGTAACTTCCACTCAATAGACAACTGGGAAGACCACTTCTGAACCTTATGTCCAGTAAAGTGGGTTCCATTATCACTCTCTATAACTACAGGCTGGCCATACATGGCAGTAAGGCCTTCACAGTGTTTACCTGGGGCCTTACAAGGCCATACAAATGGAAGACCAATCGCCGTATCAACAGTAGTGAAGATGTATCTGTAATTCTCTGACCTTGTCAGTGGTCCAACGAAGTCCACTTGCCATCAAGTCAGGGGCACCCTTCCTCGAGTTATTTGCCCATCTGTATGGGGCATCCGCCGGGGGTGTGGACTCTCTTGAGCACACACTGGACAAGCACTACAGGCATTTACTACATCTTCCCATTTTATAGGCAGGGCCCATCTTTGAGCCACCATCCACATGGTTTTGCTGCCAGCATGCTGCACTCATCAATGTAACCATTGGGCTACATCAGCAGCTGGAGCTCTCTCCAACCATCTTACCTTAGCCAAGGCATCGGCTTCATCATTTCCTGGACTGGCTAAGGGCAAGTGTCCTGTGACATGGAAAAGAGTTACTTCTTTCTCATGACCCAATTCCCATAACTCTTGCCACATGGTTTGTCCCCACAGGGGTCAGTGGCCTACTGTCCACTGTTGATACTTCCAAGTTGAAATCCAAAGGGTTAAAACCTTTGTACATAGCCCAGCTGTCAGTACAGATGGTTAATGGCCCAGGCTCATTTTTTATCACCATCCACACTTCTCTCAATTCAGCCCATTGACTACTTTGCCCTGTCCCATTTTCATACCACATTGTATCTGTTAAGGGATGGACAGCAACAACTGTCCACGATGCTGAAGTTCCCATGTTAAAGCCATCTGTATACCAAGCTTGCTCTGTGATAGGTCCCTGTCCTTCATGGAAAGGTATAGCCTCCACCTACATGGGTAACAGTTGTGTCAAAGTTTCCTCCACAACCTCTACTGGGCCTAGCACAGTTTGCAACTCTTTGAACAGAGGACTCATTGACACAGTGCTCCTTTGTTCTATATATGCTCCCCATTTATACAGAGTGTGAGTCTGAGCTACACCCATTTTAGGGTTGGTTGCCCTCGTGTGCAGCCAAGCTATTATGTGGTATGTCGTCCTTACTAGGACTTCAGCAGTTCCTGTGATAGCTTCAGTGGCTATCAAGACAGAATACACAGCTGCTAACTGCTTTTCTATGGTGTAATGCACTGCAGAACACTTCCAGATCTGAGACCAGAATCCTACAGGTGTGTGGAATTGGTCTTGTCTCTGCCACACACCCTATCCTAACCCCTCCCAGGTTATATGTATGTCTAACTCAAAAGGCTTAGAGGGATCAGCCACTTGTAAAACCTGTACTTGCTGTATTGCCCTTTTTGTAGCCCAATAAGCTTATTCTACTTTCTCAGTCCAATCCCAAAGGGCTCCCTTCTTTGTCAATGCATATAGGGGGTGTGCCATTTGGGCCATATGGGGTACAAAAGCTCTCCAATACCCCAGAAGTCCCAAATATGTCCGTAGCTGAGCTACAGTTGTGGGTCGAGGTTATGCCTGTATCTTATCTATAATAGCTTCTGGGATGACCCTTGTCTTACCCAACCAGACCACTCCTAGGAATTTGACTGACAGCCCAGGTCCTTGCACTTTGGCTGTGTTCACGGCCCACCCACATTGTTCCAAATGACTTAGCAGCATTGGAGCTGCCTGGGTTAAGTCTGCAAGAGAATCAGAGGTTAGTAACACATCATCAATGTAGTGAAATATTGTAACCATGCTGGGCCTAGTCCACTTGGCTAGGTCCTCAGCCACCAAACCATGACGGATGGTTGGGCTATGCAGATAACCTTGGGGCAATACTTGAAAGGTCCACTGTCTTCCTTCCCACATGAAGACAAACTGATCTTGGCTATCAGCCAAGATTGGAATAGAGAAAAAAGCATTTGCAAGGTCTGATACATAATGATAAATTCCCAGCTGAGTCATCAGCTGATCCATCAAGTTGTGAACTGAAGGCACATCTGCATGCAAAGGAGGCACTACTTTGTTCAGTAGTGCCTATTTTGTTCTCAATAATCTACAGTCATTCTCCAGGTACCATCAGGCTTTTTCACTGGCCATACTGGAGCATTAAATGGGCTGTGAGCCAGATGAATAATGCCAACTTTCTCTAATTCCAATATAGTGGCACTTATCTCTGTATGTCCTCCTGGTAGGCAATACTGCTTTACAATACTTACACATCTTGGCTTGGGTAACACCTGTGGGTCATGTTTAGCATATCCTCGTAACACAGGCTTTACTGTCCGTATTTACAGCCGAAACTCTCCAACTGTTGTTTGCAAGTGCAAACCATAAACTACATCCTTATTCAAGATGTATTCAGCTACAGGAGATATATATACAGTATATACACAAGGAAATAATCTTCCTATGCCCAATGGCAATGACACAACTTTGACCTCAGTAGTATGTCCTCCATAGCCATCTATACAAACTGTGGCCCCAGAAAACTTATCTGGATTGCCATATATCAGGCTACATTCTGCACCTGTATCCACCAACACCAAAACACGCTGCACATTTATCCTCGACCAATATATTGCCAATTCAACATGAGGCCTCTGGTACTCGCCTGCCCCCCAAAGCTGAGTACCTTGGTCTGCTCCCTAATCAGAATGGAACCATTCATCTGCCTCCTTGGGACCAACCAAAAAGCCTTTTAAATCCACTGAGCATACCTTGCTACCTATTTCTGGATGTTTGGTGAAACACTGTTCAGGGTGCAATTGCTGCCACAAGGCAAACAGAACTATAATTGGCTGCCAGTCAATTTTCTTCCTATGATCCCCTGCTTCAAACAAGTCAAGCCACATCTGCTTACGGCTAGTCTTGCTTGATCCCTTTGGGATAAAATCCCGGGCATTTCTTGGGTGTTTGGTCTTAGCCACCTTTTGAACCCCTTTTTCTTGTCTGTTCTCCTCTACTTCACCCAAGCTGGCTATCATGGTCATTACCTCATGTATAGGATGACCAATGTATAGGGCCAGCATGGCCATCAGTGACCCAAAGGACGTTGATAGGGCATTCTGCAGCACGATGTCTCTCATGCTGTCTGTAAAATTTTCACTGTCCGGGCCATGAGTGTTCACATTAAACATGGACTGCCTCGTCCCCAGCTCTTGAATGATTTGGACCAGCTCAGCATACATTCTTGGGCTGTTCTCCATCATTTGCCCACACTGTTTGGGCAGCTGCATTTACCCAGTCCATCAAGGAGTGATTACCTCGCCCTTGTGCATATCTGCAGCTATTCTGTAGCTGCTGCCTCAGGGACGGGTGCATGGTGATGGAAGACAATTTTGCTGTCTCCTCACCAGAGCATATCACACTATCTACCCCTAGGTCCCATAACCACAACAGCCAAGCAGTCAGTTCTCCCCATGTTTCTGCCTGAACTGTCTTCCCAAGTCAACCAGTTCAACCTGGATATACGGTACATAGGTGGTGAACTGGGTCACCTGTGGATCACCCCCCGGTTGTCCATCTGGTCCCATAGGCTGCTTGTGTCTCAATTTCTCATGCACAACAGGTTGTTTTCCCCAACTCAGCACTGGGTTGACATGTGGTTTCCCCCAACTCACCACTGGGTTCGTCATCTTCCCTGGTATGAGGGGAAGGAGTGGCCAGTTGCTGCATATCATCCTCCAGGATAATCATCCTTGCTTCCAACAACTCTTTCTTCTTCATATCTTCCAGTTGCTGCACATCATCTGCCAACAACTCTGCTTTCCACTTCAAATCTCCATCAATTTGCAGCAGAGTGAGCAATAGCCAGGCTCTGGTCAGCAGAAAAATGGCCACCAGGCACCACATGCTCAAGGATAGCCACTTTTCCTTCCCCTCCCAAGGGGTTTTGCATTGTAGTACCTGGTCTATGCTGCCTTGCAGTACAGTGTGCAGCAACCAGATCCCAGTCAACAATAAGGTGGCCATAGGGCAGAGCATATTCACAAGTAGCCACATTTCCTCCTCCTTCCAAGGGCTTTCGGCTCCTGTACCTTTTCAGAATCCTGTCGCAGTCTACGCCAATTGTCATGATCTTTTATCTGCCCATAATCCTGCCGACTGGGCCAATTGTTGAGCTAGGGCTGGATCTGGAGCTCACAGACCCCTCAAGCCCATTGTCCAGACTGTATCACAAACCCTTCACATGCCAGGCTGGGTCCCCAGACCCCTAACACAAGGCTGGGTCACCAGCCCCCTCACATACAGGTCTATGAGCTAGGTAACAGGCCAAAAGGTCCCTGGAGCTGTAGGTTTGAGAGCATGGCTACATGGGTGGATGCCCAAGGCAGATGCCAGCCAAGCAGCGGTGCCACACACATTCACTAACTCCACCCACACACAACTTATTTACAAAGAATGTGTCGCACTACCCTCAACCAGACCTAAGGTGAGGGGGCCTGATTAAATTATTCTATTTTCCCAACAGATGGAAAATAATAAATAATAAGGACAGACAAAGGAATAGGAAAACCAAAGAGCCTAAACACTGACTATTTAGTCTGTGAATCAGAGTATCTTCCTTGCAAGCTTCACTGTGCAATGGTACTCATGAGCTGTATAATGTAAGGCAATAATAATCATGTCTTCCTATCATAAATTACTAAAATTGCCCTAAATTTTAATAAGGGTATACCTCATTCAACTGAGGGGAAGCTAAAGGTGACAGCTTTCAGACATTGCTACAGTACTCATATGCAGTCCCACATTACAGGCTTGCAGGCATGAAACAGAGGGTTGACTGCTATATAACCCCAGTGTGTTGTTTATTTAATTTGCACTGGAATTCTGCAGATTGATTACAAGATCCCAAACAGATAGAATTAAAAGGGTCCTTTTACTGCCAGATGGCCACCTGAAGCTTTACTCTAAGCCAGAGCCACACGCTCTCTGTGTATCAGATAGATGGCCCCAGTCATCAGGGGTACAAGGCTCACTCTCCCCTCTCTCTTATTCCCCTCTACTCCCTTCTCCCAATTTATCAATGTGAATGCACTGTGCATACAAAGAATAAGATGCAGATCCTGGTGTCAGGGAATTCACAGTGTCATAGAAGAAACAGACACGTAAATATACCACTCTAATACAGTGTAAGTCCGATATAGAAGTGTGTTCAGAGCAATCTGAGTATTAAAGGAGGGCTAGCTAGCCCAGATGAGGAGGGGAGAGGGAGGCAATTAAATGATAGAGAAGACTAGTAGGCAACAATGGGAACTGATTCATAAAAGTTAACAAGGAACTAGCCAGTCAAATAAATGGAAAAGGGAGGGGGTGGGCATTTGAGGCAGCAAGCAAGAAACAGCATGGTGACTACCAGGTGCGCTAAGGGCAGGAGGTAGAAAGTATGGACTAAAGAGGTTGGCATGAAGTGAATAAAAAGATCGATTTGTGTGATGTTAAGTAGCCTAGACTGGTAATTCTCAAAGTGTGGTCCATGGACCAGTAGTATCAATATCACCTGGGAACATAGACATATAAATTCTCAGGCCCTATCCTAGATCTACTGAATCAGAAATGCTAGAGGTAGGGTCCAGCTGTTTCCAAAGGCAATTTTGATGCACACCACAGTCTGAAAAACACTAGACAAGACTCTATTCAAGTAGGCATGAATAATCATACTCCATTAATAAAGTTGATAGTGGTTGTGTCAGATTCTTCAGAGAAACAGAACCGATAGGATGTGTGTATGTGTGTGTATGTGTGTATTCATTCCTTACATATCTTTATATAAAACTTGTTCCCCCTTAAAATATCTTTATATATAAGTTTACTTATATATAATATTTATATACATAAAATAAAGCTATTTTAAAGAATTGGTTCATGTGATTGTAGGGGCTGGCAAGTCTGAAATCAGCTAGATATTCCAGAAGGAGTTGATATTGCAGCCTTGAGTCCAAAAGCAATCTGGAGGCAGAACTTCTCCCTTTTTCCTTAGGGGACCTAGTTCTTTTCTAAGGCCTTCAACTGATTGTATGAGGCCCATTCACATTGTAGTGGATAATCCACTTTACTCAATGTCCATCCACTGATTTAAATGTTAATCACATGTAAAAAAGTACCTTCATCACAACATCATGTCTGGTGTTTGACCAAACAACTGGGCACCATGGCCTAGCCAAGTTGACACATAAAATTAATCATCATAGTAGCTAAACATAGCTTGTGCTGAGTTTCCTAGTTCCTGTGGTAATAAGAAAGGTTCTAAAGAATTGGGTGACCAGAGATGAAAAATAAGCATCTTGAAATGCCAATGTGGTCCAAAGGTGCTTCTTTGAAATGAATAATGTCCTAAACTAGTGGTCGGGCAAGGGCCATAGGCAGAGAGAAAAAAGGCCTAATATTGGTGAATTTGGCTTATCTCAAAAACAAATTTTAGAGCATAAATTAATTATCAAAAGTCTGCCAAAACTAGAAGCTTTTCATTAAATATCTATTAACATTTGAAGTTGATGTTTCTTCAGACTGGAGTTTCATGTATAACTGTAACCTATTTCCTAGCAGCTGGTTGTCACCAGGGATGTTAATGATGGCAATGAAATTTTTGCCTGTTGAAAGCTGAGCTCATGCTTCTTCCCCAAAGGACTATTTGTTCTTCAACCTAAAAGAACACAGTTGACAAAGGAGTGGCTGAATGATAACCAATACAGCATATGTCATTCATGCATTTAATTACTCAACAAATTTCTGGAGTGTAAGCTGGGGTCTCTGGCACTGCACTGCCCAAGTCTCAGAATGGGCCCCCTCTAAACCCACTGCCAACCTAGACTACATAAATTACTATGCTGCTATTACCCTTATTTTGGCCTTAGCTGTTGGATCAGGGCAGCCATTTTATAGATTAACAGCCTATGAGGTAATCTGGCACAAAAGGTCTGTCCCATAAAGAAAATGGTGACTAATCTTTTCATTCTAATTCTTCCTTTGAGGGAATTTTGAGTCCTTAAAAGAAAGTCAATTAAAAACAGCTGGTAGTAGGAGCAAAGACTAAAAATCTTACAGATAAGCCAGGGGACAGAAATACAGAGATGACCATGGCACAGAAAATGACGTCACAATCTAGTAGAAATGTCTGACAAGAAAAAGAAAATTATAATACCATGTGATAAATATCACAATAGCAAGATACATAGGACACTATAGGAACACAAGGCGGTACTTAATCTAGCTGAGGAAGGTGATGAAAGACTGCTTTCCAGAGGAGACCATACCTACACAATAATAATAATGGCAGAGCATTGCAATGGGGCTCCGTGAACTTATGCTACCGAGGGCGTACATGATGGCTCCCTAAAGCTAGAATTGGATCTTGAGGAATAGGAATCTTCTGGTTCTCAAATTACATTGTACTTGCCATACGGCCCAGATATGTGTCTGTGGCTGCCTTTATGTGACCTCTGGTTCCATTACTGTTACTTCATTCCCACAGGGACCAAGGCTCTTCTCTTCCTTATTTTTTTTCCATGTATATTTACAATAAGACCCCATTACTTGGTACAATCAAGAAAGTCAATGTTACTTGTAAGCTGAAAACCAAACATGCCCCTTTTGCTTAACCACTTGGTATATTAAGAAGCTTTACAACTAGTCAAGGCCAAAACAGCCTAAAAACCAAATTTTGGATTCAGGATAAATAATAGTGTTCTTAAAATTCAAATTTCTCAAATGCAAAAAGACTTATTCCATTTAATTCTTATTATAACCCCTGTGAGATTTAACTTACACACACTGTGACTATGTGTAAGACAAACCGAGGGGAATTTATACTTTCAATCAGGGACTGGAAACCATGAGTCAAGAATCAAACTGAATGGCCCAATTTGCTGTACCTCAATCCATGTTCAAATGTTAAAGCTTTCCACAGAACACAGAATCAAAATGAAAATTAAACACAGACATACACACACACACACACACACACACACACTTCGTGAAACAGAACTAGTTCTATATATTTTTAAGACCTCCTCTTAACTGGTATTTCATTTAGTTCAGTCTCTCTTTCAGTTGGGTTTCCTTATCGGTCAGAATTACAGGACATGAAAGCAACACAAGAAGGACACTACCGAAAAAGAAAG
This sequence comes from Galeopterus variegatus, assembly GCF_000696425.1. Taxonomy (NCBI): domain Eukaryota; kingdom Metazoa; phylum Chordata; class Mammalia; order Dermoptera; family Cynocephalidae; genus Galeopterus; species Galeopterus variegatus. The sequence goes on along the minus strand of NW_007726390.1, from coordinate 671,612 downwards.
AGAAATTTATTTCTCACTATAAATCAATTGAGGTGTTAATTACAGTTACCGCACCAACAGTGGTGTTTAATTTAATGACACTACCAATTGTACAAAATTATTTGGGAATGGCATCTCACAAGAGATAAAATTGAATTAAAAATTTAAACATCCTAATAATTGGAAAGAATGAATCTTCAATTTACCACACACAACATAGTATACCTAAAGTAATTGTGTGCAAATTAGAATTATGTTAACTTGAAAAGGTTGAACATAAAATATCAATAAAGTTTCACTTTCAACACAAAATAAGAAATAGTGTAAAAGTATTTATTTATTCTTGAAAAATTATGATTTACACTGGAGCAGGGATGAACTGTGTTTATGCTATTGACATATGTCTTGGCCACTTTTGCTAGTAAACATCCTCGTCAGTCCTTTGGGAGCAATTAGTCATGAAATATACAAGTTTTGAATCTTGCCAAGTCTTCAGGAATATATCACTCTCATAAAATAAAACTGTATTGTACTCTCACTGCTTTAGCCATATGGCTATACCGTTCATGTCAATAATGTTTCTTTATTTTAATTTGTCGTTTGGCATCTGGATGTTAAGAGGCAGAGAGAAAGACATGATAAATTTATGTTTCAGGCTAGTAAGTGTTATTTAGAAGAACTGAAATATACAGCTCATTGGACACAGTTATCTTTTAAGCTTTATTTGCCTTTTTTTGTGGTTATGAAACCCTTTGACAACCTAAAAAAAATACGTGGATCCAACCCCCCAGAAAAATGCATATCTGCACATGTATACTGATTTTTCTTATATGTGTTAAGGACCCTCTTTAGATATACAGTATTCATGGAATGGAGGTCCACATAAGTGAGTACATGCCCTCTAACATACCACCACCACCTGCAGTTTTAGTAGTCAGTCTCTAGCCTACTATGTACATGTGTAGGTAGAATGTGGTCCTGGGTTCCAATTATTCTTCCTTTAACACTCTTTTTTATAATTAATTTTTTTTTTACATTCTGTGATATTGTTGCAGTGCAGTTGGGAGGGAGGGAGAGAGGGGAAAGAGGAAGGAAATGAGATGGAGGATGGAGGAAGGAGTAGGGGTAGGATTGAGGCCTGTGGCACCCCCCACATTCCCACAGGGGAGACCAGGGGGCTTCCAGCAGTGGCTTGGTCATTGCTGGGCTGGGTGCAGATGTCAGGGGGCTATGGCAAAAGCCCTTGCCTCCCACCACCCCAGCTCAGGAACCCAGGACCCTTCTCGCTGTGGCTTGGTGGTTGTCACTGGGCTGGTTGCACATGTCAGGGGTGCATGGCCGAGGCCCTCAGCCCCCCACCATCCCAGCTTGGGAGAGCCTGGGGCACTTCCTGTAGCAGCTCAGTGGTCATCACTGGGGTGGTTGAGCTTATCAGGGGGTGTGGCCGAGGCCCTCAGCCCCCACCCTTGGGACTGGTTGCAGGTGTTGGGGGTCATGGCTGTGGCCCCCAGCCTTACCCCTTTCTGGTTTGGTAGCCCAGGGGACTTCCAGTCCTTCTAGGTCTTATAGGTGTTCTTTGGTGACATGAGACCTTTGCTAGTTAATATCAGACTTTGTCTCTGGTTGTGGGTACTTTGTTTTTTCTTTCAGTTCTGTATTGGATTATTTGTTGTTTCCACCACTCAAACTCTGCGCTGGAACTAATTTGTTCTCCTTTGCTTACTTCTAAAATGGGGGAACTTCCTGTGAGGACCAGTACTTGAGCTCTCTGGTTGAGTTAAACCTTTAACAGTCTTAAATGTTCTGGGATTTCTCTTTGAATGTAGGATTAGAGGATGTTTGACCATTAAAACAAAAGTGAAAAAAAGTTCCTGCTGTTACAAATATTTACTACTATTCTTTTTGGTAACTATCAAAGAGCAGTAATGACAACCAAAACAAGTTAAAAACAGTAACAGAACAAACTATTCAATGTGCTAAATTTCATGCAATAAAAGTAGAATACAAATGAGGTAATCAGGGTATTTCTTCTCTTAAAATACTTTTAAAAATAAATTTGTACCGGAAACACACACACAAACACATTCATACACACACACACACGCACACACACAGGCACACATAACCATATACATACACATATATGGACATACACAGCCAAGCTCTGAAGTTATATGACCATACACAGAATTTATTAATACTTTTGAATATTATTTAAGACTATGCCTTTTTTAAAAGATATCAAAATTTGAAAATTCAAAAATATAAAACAAGGATGTATGAGTTTTATTTAAAAAGCAATTCTTAATTTTTTTAAAAAAAACAAAATGGTTTTTTCAACTGGAAGTTTCTTCTATTTACCTACTTGCCATATATATATATATATATACACACACACACACACACACATGTATGATTACTCACAGGATTATTCATTCAGAAAACAAAAAATACAAATTGAAATATATCATCAAGGAAAATAAAACTCTATTTTTATGGAAGCCATAAAAATCATTATTTTCTCTAGTAAAGGAAAAAGCTAATTTTCCCCATGTACAGGGGGATAGACCAACAGCAATAGACAGAGCCTGAACTCTCAGATTTCCTGTAGTATCTATCAGTTGGGATAGAAAACTTCTATTTTATGAAGTTAAGATTAGAGCAAGTGTTAACAAAATAAAGTCTGCTACACATGAAAAAAAGTTCTCAAACCAGTCCGTTAAGGTAGTGAGGGAATTACTAGAAATAACTGAAATTCTTTCCCAGCAATACTGAACTTCAGTTCCTTTTACAATATATGTCTGTCAATAATCATGAGGAGAAGGAAGACTGCAACGAGGCAAACAAATTACTGTATATGGGTGTTGTTTTTTCATGGGTTCCATTATGAAAGAATATGTACATTAATTTTTAATTTTATGTTCTCAGTATTAGACATGCTTTTTTATATGTTTATAATAATTGCATTTGGAGTGATTCCTAGAAGCCTGAAAAAGCACAATCACCTCACTTACTGGTTTTGCATTTACTTTTAGAAAGGCAAATCATCACATGTGTTCCTAGAAGAAAAAGACCATTGTGAATTCTTGGGCTCATGCTCATAAAATACAAAAGTGCTTTCTCTTAGGAAAAATATGTTATGATCAGAAAGTTTTTGAAGCAGAGATGCAGAGCTAAATCAGAAATTCCTTCCACGGACCAGGAGAAGTGATTAAGGATGAATCAGAACAATCAGACTGAAGAAGTTTCAGGTACTGGTTGTGTTTTCAATGTTTTCCTGAAGCCAAAGTCAGATTTATATACACATAGAGGTATGAGAGGGATGCCTTGAATCCCAGAGCTTGGAAAGTCCTTTGGAAAAGAGACATATATTTTGAGAAAACCTGTAGCCCAGTGTTTAGGATATATTTGTGACAATGTAGAAAAAGGGAGCATTATTGGAAAGAAAAAAAATCCATTGCATAGATTGTCAATAATCGAACATTATCAAAATAGGAAAGAGAAAGAGAAGATCCAACTAGAGTTGTCTGGCATTTCTCGCACACACAAAGAGGGATCAAAACAACAAATAAACAGCTACATTTTGAATAAAATGACGGAAGAAGTACACTGCAGAGCACCGGGGGAGTGAAAAAATCCCCATGGGACACAGAAGACAGTGATAGCACCACAGAGAGCAGAGCAAGCCATCCTGCCTCTGCCTCACTGTCTCCCCACAGGAACCAGTTTGGAGTCACAGGAGGGACTTCTCCTTACAGAACAAAAGTAATCTAGAAAACTTTAGCTGTTTCCACTGCCACCAAAAACACCAGTAATTCTTGCCACAAGAGAGCCCCTGGTCCTCTCAGTCCCCAAACACAGTTTGGAGAGTAGCTGGGAGTTTGTGTAGCTGCACGGCCTCATAGTAGAAGCCCAGGGAGAGCAACCCCTACTCTCTCGACTCAAGTGGCTACGGCACAGCACCATCTTGAAATCAAACCTGTTGTTAAAGTGTGTCCCACCTGGGGAGCCAGTGAAAACTGACTCCCTCCATCCCTGAGGCCCCACCTTCATTCTGCCATGTTCCCACAGGCACCTGCTGGACCATGAACCAGGCTGCTGGAGCCTAGGCCAAACAGAATGACTGATACCCCAGCATTTGAACTTATGTGGTATCCCCCTCCCTCACAGGAGAACAGGCAGACATACCCAGTGGGGAAGCTGTCAATCAGCAGCTGGTCCACCACATTTACATGCACCTGTCCTGCATGGCTCACTGGCTCATGAGCCCATAGGTGCCCAGGTGACCCAACAGCCTGTCCAGAGGTAGTTCTGCCTCCCCCCAGCAATCCCCCACAGGGCTGCCAGACCATGCTGCACTGTGCATGCCTGCTCCCTCAGACAGTGGTTCCACCTCTTCCCTGCAGGCTTCCACAGAGCTGCTGGGCCCTGCTGCACCCTCGCAGGCTTGCTCCAAGCTCAACAGCTGATCCAGAAGGCCTCTACTTTGCTACTGGGCCCTGCTGCACCAGTGCACACCTGCTCGACAGTGGAGTGGCTGTGGCTACACCTCCCCACTGCAGGACTCAACAGAGCAGCCCAGCCCTGCTGCACCCATGCAGGCTTGCTCCAGTCTCAACAGCTAATCCAGCAAGCCCTCCATAGGACTCCAGGACTTGCTGCATCCATGCACATCTGCTCCAGGCTCAACAGCAGCTCTACCTCCTTCCAGGAGGCCTCCGTAGAGCTACCTTGCTCTATTGTACCATTGTACACTTACCAGGCATATCAGCTGATCTGGCAGTGGCTATACCTCCCCCGACAGGTCTCCACAGAATTTCCAGGCCTTGCTGCAGCCGAGCACACCTGCTCCTTGCTTGACAGCTAATCAAGTGGTGGCTTTGCCTTCTCTGGAAGGCATCCATAAAGCCGCCTAGCCCTGCTGCACCCATGCACACCAGCTGCTGGCTGGGCAGCAGCTTCACCTCCCTTGACAGGTTTTCACAGAGCTGCTTGGCCCCCCACCCCATGCCCAGGCTCCTTTGCTTCCAGCCCCAAAACTGATCAGGCAGTATACCACCCCCTGGGAGAGACAACCTGACAAGGAGCCAGGCAGCAACTCTGCACTTCAGAGAGACCACCAAAAACATGTTGGTCCACTGCTCCCACACAAACCTGTCCCAACAACCAGCCCAGAGTCTCTGCCCCCAGCAAAACTGCATCAGTGCTGGTACAGACTTCCTTAGTCTTGGCCACTGAGGCATTTGCAGACATTGTTTAAAAGGATTACAACTGAAGAAACTGCACAGAGACTACTGTACACTTGTGATGGAGTCCACTCAAAGCTAAATCCAATGCAACATATCCAACAGACACCCTAGGACCTACCTACAGGAAAAGCTCATTTCCACATAATCTATTTCACAAAATTTGAAAAAGTAACTACTGCATTAGATGGGCAAATATCAATGTAGGGATATAAGAAACATACAAGAAAACATGATTCCCCCAAAGGAACACAATAAGTCTCCAGTTACAGATGCAAAAAAAAAAAAACCAGTCATGAAATGCCTGTAAAGGAATTTCAAATAATGACCTTAAGAAAATTTAGTGAGACACAAGAGAACACAGACAAACAATTCAATGAAATCAGGAAAACAATTCATAGTCTGAATGAGAAATGTAACAAAGAAATAGACATCATGAAAAAGAATCAAACAGAAATCTTGGAGCTGAAGAATTTAATAAATAAAATAAGAAATATAATTGATAGCTTCAACAGACTAAATCAAGCTAAAGAGAGAAATTTTGAACTTGAAGACAGATCTTTTGAAATAATACAATCAGAGGTTTTTTAAAAAAAGAAAAAGAAATAAGAATAAAGAAAGCCTATAAGACTTATGGGATACCATTAAGGAAACAAATGTTCATCTATATTCATCAAGGATATTGGCCTGTAGTTTTCTTTCTTCGTTACATCTTTACCTGGTTTTGGTATCAGGATGATGTTTGCTTCGTAGAATGTGTTTGGAAGCTTTGCTTCTGCTTCAATCTTTTGGAATAGTTTGTAAAGAATCGGTGTCATTTCCTCTTTGAATGTTTGGTAAAATTCTGCTGTGAATCCATCTGGTCCTGGGCTTTTCTTTGTTGGGAGCTTTTTGATAACATCTTCAATCTCCTTTATTGTTATTGGCCTATTCAAGTTTTCTATATTGGTAAAATTCTGCTGTGAATCCATCTGGTCCTGGGCTTTTCTTTGTTGGGAGCTTTTTGATAACATCTTCAATCTCCTTTATTGTTATTGGCCTATTCAAGTTTTCTATATTGGTAAAATTCTGCTGTGAATCCATCTGGTCCTGGGCTTTTCTTTGTTGGGAGCTTTTTGATAACATCTTCAATCTCCTTTATTGTTATTGGCCTATTCAAGTTTTCTATAAATACAAGGAATCATCCGAGACTACTATAAACAGCTATATGCCAACAAGTTCGAAAACCTGGGCATTATTAGATTGTTCACTTGCCAGCTTTCCATTTTTCTGAGGTAGGCATTTAATGCAATAAATTTCCCCCTAAGTACTGCCTTTGCTGTATCCCACAAGTTTTGGTATGATGTATCATTATTTTCATTAGTTTCAATAAATTTTTTTATTTCCTGTTTGATTTCTTCTTGGACCCATGTGTCGTTAAGTAGAATGTTGTTTAATTTCCATGTGTTTAAGTTCCAGAGGGAGAAGAGATGGAGAAAGGTGCAGAAACCCTATTTTGATTAAGTAATAGCTGAAAACTACTCAAGTATTAGTAGTGATATGGACATATAGATTCAGGAAGCTCGAAGGCCCCCAATTAGACTCAACCCCAAAAGCTTCTCTCCAAGGCACATCATAATCAAACTGCCAAAAGCCAAAAACACATAGAGAATTCTAGAAGTTGCAAGAGAAAAGACATCAAGCCACATATAAGGAAATCTCCTTTAGACTATGAGCAGATTTCTCATTGGAAGCCTTTCAGGCCAGGAGAGAATGGAATGGTGTATTCAAAGTTTTGAAAGAAAAAACCTGTCAGCCAAGAATATTTTATCCAGTGAAGCTATCCAGAAAAGAGGGACCTTCCCAAATAAACAAAAGCTGAGGGAATTCATCACCACTATACTACCTTATAAGAAATGCTTAAGTGCTATAACTGGAAGTGAAAAAATAATTACTATCATAAAAACACAAAAAAGTTTAAAACTCACCGGTAGATGTAAATTCATAATTCAAACTCAGAATCTCCCAATGAGGTAATATGCTTAAGTAAATTTTCTAGTAGGAAGGTTTAAAGTCAAAATGGTTAAAACACAACAGCTACAATTAGTGGCTAAGGAACATACACTAGATACAAATGTAAATTAAGGCAACAAAAATATAAACTTCAGGTAGTAGAGAGGGAGGGAGTTTAGAGTACTTTCATGTGACAAAGTTAAGCTGCTATCTAATTAAAATTATACTTACAAGACTCTTTATGTTAGCCCCAAAGTAGCCGCTCAAGAAATCACAGCACATACACAAATGAGAAAGCAGAAGGAAACAAAGCTTAGCACTGCAGAAAACCACCAATCCATCCCAAAGAGGTAGATAACAAGAGGAAAAAACAGGAAGTAAGGATCTACAAAACAACCAGAAAACAATTAACAAAATGGAAGGAATAAGTTCTCGCATATTGATAATAACACTGAATGTAAATGGATTAAATTCTCCAATTAAAAGATACAGAGTGGCTAAATGAGTCAAAGAGAAAAACACAGAAAAACAAGACCCGGTGATATGCTGCGTACCAGACACTCACCTAACTATTAAAGACAAACATAGACTGAAAGTGAAGGGCTAGAAAAACATATTCCATGCAAATGAAAACTAAAAGCTAGGGGAATTAGTAATACTTATATCAGATAAAATAGATTTTAAATCAAAAACTGTAAAAAGAGACAAAGAAGGTCATTATATAATGAGAAAGGGATCAATTCAACAAGAGGATGTAACAATTGTAAGTATATGTGCACACAACACCAGTGCACCCAGATATATAAAGCAAATATTATTAGTCTTAAGAGGAGAGATAGACTGCAATTTAATAATTGAAAGTGAGGGCCGGCCCGGTGGCGCACTGGATAAGTGCACCGCTTGGGAAGCGCGGCAGCGCTCCCGCCCGAGGGTTCGGATCCCACATACAGACCGGTTCCCGCTCACTGGCTGAGCGAGGCGCGGGAGCGACGCCGAGTGTTGTGATCCCGTTGCCGGTCCCCGGTCCGGTGCGGGGGCAACACTAAGGGTTGCGATCTGTTGCCGGACACGGAAAAAAAAAAAAAAAAAAAAAAAAAAGAAAGTGACCTCCTCACACCCCACTTTTAACAATGAATAGATCATCTATACAGAAAATAAACAAAGAAATATCTGACTTAAACTGCACCATAGACCAAATCAACCTTACAGACATTTACAGAATATTCTATCTAACAGCTACAGAATACCCATTCTTCTCAACTGAACACGGAACATTCTACAGGATAGATCATATGTTAGGCCACAAAACAAGTCTACACAAAATTTAAAAGATAGAGATCGTATCAAGTACCTTTTCTGACCACAATGGTACAAAACTAGAAATGAACACAAGAACAACTTTGGAAAATTTACAACTGGTGCAAATAAAACAACATGTTCCTAAACAATGAATGGGTCAATGAAGAAATTAAAAGGAAAATTTAAAAATTCCTTGAGACCTAGACTAATCAAGAAAAAAGAGAGAAGACTAAAATAAATAAAATCAGAAATGAAGAAGACACTGTAACTAATATCACAGACATACAAAGGATCATAAGAGACTATTATGAACAGCTATATGCCAACAAATTTGATAACATAGAAGCAATCAATAAATTCCTGGACACATTTCTACAAAGATTAAATTATTAAGAAATAGAAAATCTGAGCAGACCAATAATGAGTGAGGCAATTGAGTTAGTAATACAAAGTCTTCCATTAAAGAAAAGCCCAGAAAAGAAAAAGAAGAGGTCCTCTCTCTCCACAAAGCACACTCAGAGTAATAGAAGCAGCATCTGATTTACAGTAATAGGGGAGGACTTGATCACACCTGTCTCAGTACTGGACAGATCATCTAGGCAACAAACCAACAGAGGAACAGTTCATCTATCAGATGGAGAGAACAAATCTATGGTTATTAGAGGGGGGAGGGAGAAGGTGAAGAGGAAAGGGGAGGGGGAGGGGAGAGATTGGCTAAGCAGTATAAAGAATAAATGATCTGTAAAATGAATATGCTAACAAAAAATAAATTTTAAAGAAAAGAAAAAAAGAAAAGCCCAGGACCTGATGGCTTCACTGCTGAATTCTAACAAACATTTAAAGAAGAACTAGCACCAGTTCTCCTCAGATTATTCCAGAAAATTGAAGAGGAGGGAATACTTCCCAACTCATTTTACAAGGCTAGCATTACTCTGACTCCAACCCCAGACAAAACACAACAACAAAAAATTACAGGCAAATATTCCTGATGAACATAGATGCAAAAATTCTCAATGAAATACTAGCATATTGAATTCAACACCACATTAATAATATCATTCATTATGATCAAGTGGGATTTATCTCAGGGATGCAAGGATGGTTTAACATATGCAGTCAATAAATGCAATACACCACTTTAACAGAAAGAAAGAAAAAAAAGCCATGCGATATTTCAATTGATGCAGAAAAAGCATTTGACAAAGCTCAACAATCCTCCATGATAAAAACTCTTAACAAATTAGGTATAGAAAATATGTACCTCAATACAATAAAGACCATATGTAACAAACCCACAGCTACCATCATACTAAATAGAGAAAAGCCGAAAGCTTTTCCTCTTAGATCAGAAACCAGACTATGATACCCAGTTTTAGCACTTGTATTCAACATAGTACTGGAAGTCCTAGCCAGAGCAATTAGACAAGAGAAAGAAGTAAAAGGCATTTAGATTGGGAAGGTGGAAGTCAAAATGTCCCTGCTTACAAATGACATGAATTTACATATATAAAACCCTAAAGATTCCACCAAAAAACTGTTAGAAGTAATAAACATATATAGTAAAGTTGCAGGATACAAAATCAACATACAGAAGTCAGTAGCATTTCTATATACTAATAGCAAACTATCTGAAAAAGAAATCAAGAAAACAATTTCTTTTATGATGACTACCAAAAAAATACAATACCTATGAATAAATTTAATCAAGGTAGTAAACTACACTGAAAACTATAAAACTTAGAAGAAAGAAATTGAAAGGGACACAAGTAAATGGAAAGATATCCTGTGTTTATGGATTGGAAGGATTAATATTGTTAGAACAGTCATTCTACCCATATTGATCTACAGATTTAATGCAATCCCTATTAAAATACTAATGATATTCTTCAAAGAAATAGAAAAAACAATCCTAAAATTCATATGGGACCAAAAAAGACCCTGAATAACCAAAGCAATCCTGAGAAAAATGAACAAAGCTGGAGGTATCACTTTACCTGACTTCAAATTATACTACAAAACTATAGTAACCAAAACTGCATGGTACTGGCATTAAAAAAGACACATGGACCAGTGGGACAGAATAAAGAGCCCAGGAATAAATTTTCACAGCTACAACCAACTGATCTTTGACAAAGCTGCCAAGAATACATACTGGGGAAAGACAGTCTCTTTAATAAATGGTGCTGGGAAAACTAGATATCCACATACAGAAGAATGAGACTAGACCTCTACCTCTCATCATATAAAAAAAAATCAACTGAAAATTGATTGAAGATTTAAATGTAAAACCCAAAACTATGAAACTACTAGAGGAAAACATAGGGGAAATGATTCACAACATGGGGCTGGGCAAGAACTTTTAAAATAAGACTTCAGAAGCACGAGCAATAAAAGCATAAATAGACAAGTAGGATTACATCAAACTAAAAAGCTTTTACAGACCAAAGGAAACTGTTAACAGAGTGAAGGGACAACCTACAGAATGCAAGAAAATATTCATAAACTATACATCTGACAAGGGGTTAATATCAAGAATATATAAGGAACATAAGCAAATCAACAGCAAAAAAACAAAAAACCCAATTGAAAAATGGGCAAAGGATCTTAATCCACACTTCCCAAAAGAAGACATACGAATGGCCAACAGGCATGTGGAAAAATGCTGTACATCACTAATCATGAGGGAAATGCATATCAAAACAACAATGAGATACCACCTCACCCTAGTTAGAATGGCTATTATCATAAAGAGAGAAGAAAACAAGTGTTGGTGAGGATGTGGGGAAATGAAAACACTTGCACACTGTTGGTGGGAGAGTAAATTAGCACAGCCATTATGGAAAACATTATGGAGGTTTTTTCAAAAAACTAAAAATAGAACTACCATATGATCCAGCAATCCCATTACTGTGTATAAACCCAGAGGAAATGAAATCAGAATGTAAGAGATAACTGCACTCCCATGTTTGCTACAGTACTATTTACAATAGCCAAACTATGGAATTAACCTATGTGTCCAACAACAGATGAATGGATTTTAAAAATGTGGTATATGCAGGCCAGCCCGGTGGCGCACTGGAGAGTGCGCCGCTTGGGAGTGCAGCAGCGCTCCCGCCGAGGGTTCGGATCCCATGTGGAGACCGGTTCCCGCTCACTGGCTGGGCGCGGTGCGGGTGCAACACCGAGGGTTGCGATCCCATTACCGGTCAGTAAAAAAGACAAAAAGGAAAAAAAAATGTGGTATATGTACATAACGGGATGCTATACAGCCATAAAAAAGAATGAAATCCCGTCATTTGCAGTAACATGAATGGATGAGAGGAATATTAAGTGAAGTAAGCCAGGCACAGAAAGACCAATACCAGATGATCTCACTCATATATGTAATCTAAAGGAAAAAAAACGTTGATATTATAGAAGCAAAGAGTAGAACAGTGGTTACCAGAGACTTGAGAGGGGTTGGGGGAAGGGAAAACAGGAAGAGGTTGGCCAGTGGGTATAAAGTTATAATTAGATAGGAAGAATAAGTTTTGGTGTTCTGTTGCACAATGGGGTGACTGTGGTTAACAGTTCAGTTTCATACATTACATAACAGCTAGAGAAGAGGCTTTTGAATGTTCCTGCCACAAAGTAATGATAAATGCATAAGGTGATGGACACACTAACTACCCTGACCTGATTATTATACAACATATATATGTATCAAAACATCAGATTGTACCCCATAAGTATGTACAATTACAATGTGTCAATTAAAATAAATAAGTAAAAATAAGAAAAAGAAAGAGAAAGAGACACAGCCTAAAAATATATCAAAATAAACTTGAAAAGTCCTTTATAGCCTTGGAAAAAAAAATCTTACAAAGGACATGATATCATGTAATACAGATTCTGAGAGCTATAAACACTTGAAAGCAGAAAGTATTTGCAATATACTACAAGGGTACTTCAAAAGGTTCATGGAAAGATTCATATTATCTTTTAATTCTATTTTTCAACAAACTTTCTGAAGTATGCTCATACTTACAACAGCTTCCTGTAAAACAGATTCTCAACCAACAGATGATAAGTGGTAGCACTAAGAAATTACCTAAAATGAATTCTCCCCCAAATCTATTTTTTTTTTTTAAATCCTGCCTAAGACTGAAATTTTTCACTGATTTCTGAAAAATAAAAATTTGCAAAGTCTCGGGCCGGCCCAGTTGTGCACTGCTACAGTGTGCCGCTTGGGAGCGCGGTGGCGCTCCCGCCGAGGGTTCAGATCCCACATACAGACCGGCCGCTCACTGGCTGAGCGAGGTACAGGTGCAACGCCGAGTGTTGTGATCCCGTTGCCGGTCCCAGTCCGGTACGGGCGCGACACTGAGGGTTGTGATCCATTGCCGGACACGAAAAATCTTCAAAAAAAAAATTTGCAAAGTCTCAATTTTAATGTCCAAGAAGAAATCTTATAACCATAGCTCAGTGGTTTCCCTTGGTGGCAAAAAAAGCAATGTTACAGTCCATCAATAACACAAAATGTGTTGTAAGTTGCACTACCTTGGCCTACTTTCAAAGTCTCCTGGAGTCGATTTTCCTCTCTTCTTTAGTCTAGTATTTATTATAGCCATGATTTAATGGCTTCTCCACATACATGTGGAACATCTTAGGCAAGTTTCTTTACTTCTTTGAGGCTTAGTTTTATTATATGTAATACAAAAATGGAAACACTCAGATCTTTCTTCCTGGGGCTTCAGTATAACTCAATTTCTGAAATACGCAGTAGCTCTTCCCCATATATCTAGGAGTTTATTACAGTTTAACAGAAACTATTTTTTTTTAATAATTTGCCTTCAACTTTATAGCTTGTCATGAATTTTTTTCACCTTGCCTCTTTAAAAGATACAAAGGACAAACCTACCATTTCCTCTGTCTTGTTCTCCTGCATTTCCTGCTTTTTGTGCACAGAAACAAAAAGATTACACTCACCTCATAAACATCCATAGTAACAACACGACCTGTCGTCTTTCCCCATTATTCCATAATGTTACCAATCTGAAAATTTCTGATCATTGATTGTCACTTCTTCTTCACTTTTAAAAATTCTTTTTTGAAAGAAAATTGCTCTAAGATCTTTTCTGCCTATTCATGATCTTTTTTGCCTATTCACGTCAATCTACATACATCCCCCATTACATCCCATCCTGCCCCTCATTCACTGCTCCTACCTAACTTGTAATCTATGGGAAATGCCCTTGAACTTGCAGCCAGCATCCCTGGTTTGTTCTGGTTCTACTCCTTAAGAGCTTTAGAAAAATCCTCTTAACCAGGGGTTCCTGATTAGGTTCACTATCATCATCAGCTGGGCAGCTTTTTAACTGTTAAAGAAGAATCTTGGAAGCTGGGTGGGGAGTGAAGCACACAATACTATTTTATGAAAAGCTCTCCTAGGTGATGTAAATAAAGACTTCAGTGTGTGATCTACTTGCTATAACCTCTTGGTTACTTTCCTAGCTTGTAAAATGCTGTATCTATTTTATAATGATCTCATGGAAATTAAACAAGGCAATGTATGGGGGGAAATAGCTTTATAAATTGGAAAACTGAATATAATATGGGGGTACTTCAAAAAGTTCATGGAAAGGGGCCGGCCCGGTGGCGCACTGCTACAGTGCGCCGCTTGGGAGCACGGCGGCGCTCCCGCCGAGGGTTCGGATCCCACATACAGACCGGTTCCCGCTCACTGGCTGAGCAAGGTGTGGGAGCAACACCGAGGGTTGCGATCCCGTTGCCGGTCCTGGTCCGGTACGGGCGCGACACTGAGGGTTGCGGTCCGTTGCCGGACACAAAAAAAGACAAAAAGGAAAAAAAAAAAGTTCATGGAAAAGTAGAATTGAAAGATAATATGAATCTTTCCATGAACTCTTTGAAGTACCCTTATTCAAGGTAGTATGAATCAATATTGTTGTCAGGTATATGGTAAAATAAGCTCATTGTCAATCATTTCTGCAGCAACCATCACACACAGGGGATTAGAAACAAATATGTCAATACTGACCATCTTCTGAATGATCACAGTACAAAACCTCAGGGTACACCAGAACACAACTTTAAAAATACATAAAGGGGGTTTAAAATCAATAGGCAAAATGTTTCCACTGCACTTTAAAATAAAATACATCTAAAAATAAACTTCACTCTTTTTTACTTCATTGTGGGAAAACGCTCATCTTTGAGAAAAGTCCCCAGTCTTCTAGGAAACTAGAGAAACATTGGAACACTTTGATACCAAGCTAATGTGCAAATGTTGGTCTCTATCCTTCCCATACCCAATTAGTTTCCTGGAATCATAATAATTGAGATGCTAAGGGAAGTTTACTAACTCAGTTCCCATTTTGTGCATTTTATGTTGCGGGGAGATAAATGGTACTCTAATAGCCTGGGGAAATTACTGCAGGAAATGACTTCAGCTCTAGAGAGTATCTGATTCAATTTCCAAGATAGAACATTCACCTACAACTTTTAAGTCCCCAGAGGGTTTAATCTACTTAAGCTAATGTAAGCAGAGGGGCCAGACAAAAAGGACTATTACTCTAAAATGATTGTAATTATCATTTTGGGGAGACCATGGGCTTTATGCTCAATCCATTATAAATGTTTAATTTTCCTCTTTTGTCAATATAGAAATATTCAAAGTTTACTTTTTCACTCTTGGGAGGAGGCAGGAAATCACCTAATAAGCTTGTAACCCTAATTCATAACCTACAATCCAGAGTTCCAGTTCATTAGTTCAGCAACAGCACTCCTGTTCCTCTGTGGCTTCCTTTTTCTACAAATACCATTGTAGCATAATCCTGCCAATGACACCAATTGTAGAGCTAAAGCTAGGGTCTGGTGCTCACAGACCCCTTGAGCCCATTCACAAACCCTTCACACACAGGTCTACAAGCTAGGTAACTGTACAAAACAGTCCTTGGAGCCTTGGTTTGTGAGGTACACATAAAGTAAATGTATTTCACAGGGCCTGGTTTTCCAAAGCCTTGCAGTTTCAAATGTTAACCTTGCAACGGACAGGAAATTTTCCACAGGCTATAGTCTCTGTTGTAAGATAAAGAATTGTAACATGGCAAGGTTGCTGGCTCAAAGACAGGTTACTGATTGATATGTAAAGATACTGGGAAGTTGCTGTAAGAAGAGAATGTTTACTAAAATCAAGCTTTTGTTGGTTGATCAACTTAACTTCTTGCAAATTGCAGTATGGAATGTCACCTTGCTTGTCTTACTGAATATTACCAGCTTCTATTGTTAAACTTGTTAAACTTATACTTAGCAAAAACCCCACCTATGTTTTCTTCCTGAAACTTCCTGGTCTGGAGAATAAATGCAGGAAGAGAACCTCAATTTGTGGTTAATTTTCCAAATGGAAGGAATGCCTTGCTTTTGAGGGTTCTGGGAGATTAACCCCTTTGGGGGCTTCTCACTGCTCAGAAGAGATGGGCTTTGAGTAATCTTTGGTGGCTCTGTCACCCAGGGGGAAAGGGGTGACAAATCTGTGGGAGGCAAAGCAACATTGGTTGAAGAAGGAATAGTCTTTATTCAGCACACACAACACTATGAGCTAGGCAGTACAAAAAGAAACTCAGAAACTCAATGGCTACTGGCAAAGTCCAAAGAAAAAACTGAAACTGAGCAGCTGCCAGCAGAATAAACATGCTCTATTTTTAGAAGGGAGCTCTGCAGGCCAGCCTGCTTCACAAACTTCAGAACACACAATAGCAATTAACTAGAAAGATACATGGGTGTACATGAGCACTAACTCTACCCACACACAACTTGTTTACAAGAAATGTGATGCTCCACCCCCCAGCCAGACCTGAGCAGAGGGAGTCTGACTAAATTATTCTATTTTCCCCACAACCCTTCACTTCATAAGGGACTACTACTCTTATTTCGGCATGCACCAGGTTGTTTGAGGCCTCCATGGCCTCACTCATGCTCTTTCCTCTCCCTGGAAATTCCTTTAGCAACTTCTATTCATACTTCAAAATTCAGCCAAAGCATCGCCTCCCCTGGAAAGTTTCTGGCTCCCAGCCTAATTTAGCTGCCTCTCCTCTGGGATTCCCTACCATTCTAGGCAATGCTCTGCCCCAGCGCTTACAACATAACAGGCAAAAGTGATTTCTGCATCTCCCTCATGCTAGTTGCTAAGGTCCTTCAGGTAACGGACCATGCCTGATTTGAAGTTATGTCCACACACTTAGCTCAGGGGCTGGCACTTAGCAGGAACCAAAGATGTTTGTTGGCTGAAGGAATAAGTATAAATGAATAAATGATGTGATCTGAAGATATGCTGCATGAAACCTCAGAGAATTGATTATACCACTTACAAGTATTGCAATAACTGCATATTTTCTAGTTTTTTGTATAGCCATATTTTTTTTCTTTTAGTGGGAAAAGCTGAACTCCACTTCTCTGGTAGGCAAGTAGGCAATACAGGGCATCATCTTAGGTGATTTTCCTTGTTCTTTGAGGAGTCATTTTGAATCAGTCTTATATGTTAAGCAAATATAAGCCATGATCCTCTGCCTGTAGAAAAGGCTACAAAGAGACAAATTTTCTTTGGTATCCAAAATTCCCAGAAGGGATAAACTGATTTACATAAAGATCCTTGGGCTTTGGGAGACGTTCTCAGTGCTCCAATGTGTCCCTGAACAATGCTCAGGTGCAGGGAGGGACAACGGGGATACCCAAAACAAAACTTGAGGATAGAAAGGCACTAGAAAGGCACTTGAGGGTAGAAAGGCACTCATATTATATTAAGTTTTCCAATTTATAAAGCCATTTCCCCCCTACATTGCCTTGTTTAATTTCCATGATATCATCATAAAATAGATCCGGCATTTTACAAGCTAATTGATTTTCATCAGGGCTGACCGGATAGAGAAGAGCAATAGCAGGACCAAGTCAAGAGATAGCAGATACTGCCACTCTCCTCCTGCAGATTGGTTACACCGGTTTCCATTGCTGTTTCCCAGTGTAGAGGTTGGAAACCAAATATGGGGCCTGCTTCCCAGCTCTTTTGCAGATAGCCATGAGGCCCAGCTTTAGCATAAACACAATACCCTAGCAAAGTCTCCCAGGGTACTTTTGATTAAGCCTTTGTTCTCCTTATGAAATGGAGAAACACATATTGGCACCACCCTTCCTACTTCTTCCTGCCTTGCAAACATGCTAGGTGCTTGAGCTACAGCAGGCATCTTGCAGTCAAGAGGAAATAAGCCATTTCATTACAGATGGTGAACCCAAAAGACAGAACCTAGGACATTGACACCATCATGGAGCTGCTATATCTGCAGACTTCTTGTCACTTAAAATAAAACTCTGTGTGTTTAAGCTACTGTTAGATTATCTGTTACACACAGCAAAGTATTCTTAACTGACGCAACATTCACTCCTGCAGTCATATGCGTCAGATACTAGTAACCACAAGTGATACCTAGACACATGGTGGAGGTAGCCCTTAGCACGACATCTGGTGGATTGCTACTCAGTACAGAACAGGGCTCTCAAGCACTGCACTCTGGGGCACCAAGGGAATGCTGTTTTCAGCCAGGGTATGTTAATTTTTAAAGTTCAGGTTTGAAGAACAAACCCTAATCCAAAAAAGCAACTGTGGACTACTTTACTGATCAAATGGGACAAATTCTTACAAAACTCTTCCTCCTGACCTCAGTGTGAACACTAAATATGTATAAAATATTTAACATTATGAAGTGAAAGAAAAAAATTAATTCTATATATAAAAAAAGGTAAATTTAATTTAAAAATATGTTCTAACATAGGTATTTTGAACACTAAGAATACAAAGTAAAATACTTAGAAGGTCAAATAGAACTCAAATTGTTAATAGTTGTTACTACTTGACTCCATAATTGGAGTTAGAGGGAAGTGAGGCTGACTATTGCATTTTTTGTATATTTCTGTATTATTCTAATTTTGTTTACAAGAATGTATTACTTTGTGAACAGGAAAAAATTCTAATAAATGAACCAATATTTAAGATGACATTTACCAAATGCTTACTATGCATGCTCCCATTTAATCCTCAACACTATGTGGTGAGCAGTATTTTCGCCAATGAAAAAACTAAGATGTGAGACTTTATGTAACTTTACAATATCACACAGCTAAGGACCAGAAGAGTCAGGACTCAAAGATTCTTCAGTCCAAATTCAAAGCCCATTCTCTAACCAGTGTGCTATACTGGTTATTTCTCCCAGATGTTTCTGAATGCGCAGACATTCTCAATTCTGTTTACCAAAGAGGAGAATTTCTTTGAATGATATTTTTGTTAGACTATCTTTAAGGAAACTGTCTAATAGCTTTTCCCCCAAGAAGATAAATATCTTTAGGAACAAGAATGATCCTACATTCTTACAATGTCTAAATAGGGATTTACTTACTCTTCATATTTGTCAAGACCATCTAGGGCTGGTGTGTCCTATCCTGGTGACTTTGGGGAAGTGATTTATTTAATTGCATTAGTCAGTCTCAGTGCAATAAACCAGACATTCAGAAGTTTCATGGCACAAATAACTGGGAGCTGGTTATGTTGTATTTCTAACAAGGCAATAAGTTTAAATGTGAAGAAAATTAGTTCTTCAAAAATAGCCAACATAACTATATAAAATATCTACATGAGAAACAGAAAATCCAGACTGCATTTAATGTCAGAGGAAATGAGTGCTTCATTTGATTAAAAAGCTGACGTGAAGTTTTGCCCACTATAAGTCAGGAGGGCTGTCTGGAGTATTTCACAAGACTCCAGATTCTGCATCTGTTTTTTTTATAGCTCTTAAGGCCTGTGTAAGGACTTGACCCTGAGTTATCTAAGCTAAATCTTAGATAGACTTCTTTTAACATATCTTAATAAAAGAAAAAAAAGGCTTATTTTAAGAGAATGTGAAATTATAGCCTACAACCATGAAGTGTTAGATCATTAACCAACTCTGAGAGAGATGTTTGAACTGTCTGCTTCTTCAATAATCCAGTAATAGACAATTTTAGTATGATTTTTATGTATTATATATTTTTAAACTTTCAATGCATAAAGAAATGTTATGGATAGGAAAGACTATATGGTATCATCCCACTAAATGGATGTGAAGGACACTCAGGTTTTTTCTCTCAATTTGGGCTTGCATGCTCAGCTCTTTAACTCTTCATCTCTAGGTATCATTTTGTTATTAATTTCTAGGTTAATAGGATTGTGGTCAGAAAACATGTGGTTTATGGTTTTAATCCTTTAACCATTACTGAGACTTGCATTATAGCCCAATATGTGTCAATTTTTATAAATATTTTGTGTGTACTTGAAAAGAATGTGTATTCTGCAGTCATTGGGTAAAGTAATGTCAAGTTTATTAATGACATTGTTTAAATCTTCATAACTTCCCTTATTTTTTTTCTGCCTGCTCTGTTAATTACTTAGATACTTAAAAATGTGACGGGAAATTTGTCTACTTCTATTAATTTTTGCTTCATACAATTTGATACTATTTTATTAGGTGATTACACATTTGCAAATATTATAAACTTACTGGTAAGCAGAACATTATCATTATGAAGTGACTATCTCTCTTTAATAATGCCTTTTGAGTTAATGCCTATCTTATCTGACATTAAGGCTATCTTATCTGACCAGCTTTCTCTTATTTAGAAATTGCATGCTGAATCTTTTTTTCTATTACTTTTAACCTTCCAATAAATTTAAGTTTAACATGTATCTCTTGTAAACTTCATATAATTGGTGTTTTTGATCTTGACAATCTTTTAATTAGAACATTTGGTATACCTGCATGTATTTACTGATACTTAAGATTGAATTGCTGTCTTATTTTGGGCTATTTATCCCACCTGTTCTATGTTTCATTTATTTTTCTTTCCTGCTTTCCTCTGATCATTTTTTTAGCTACATTTTTTTCCCTTTCATAGTTTGAAAGTTTTCAATTCTTTTAGTGAATACTCTAGAAATTGAAAAATGCATACTTATTGAAACCTAAAATTAATCAACAAGTTTATCATTTCCTAGGGAACTTAGAATACATTAACTTTATTGACTCCCTTTCCTACTTACATATTGTCATTGTATTTGTTAATTTTGTTTGCTTTTTAAAAACCTCATAAGATATTGTTTCATGCATTCAATGCTCATTCAGATTTACCACGTTTACCACTTTGTTCCTCATTCACTTTTGCTTCTCTTCCCTTCCATCTAGGATCTCTTTCCTTTCACGTGAAGTATATGTTCTCAGTCTCCTTATTTTGCTGATGGCAGGTCTGTTTCGGCTATTCTGAAATGCCTTCATTTTACTCTTTTTCTTGACAAATATTTTCACTGGATATAAAAGTTCTAGGTTAGCAATTATTTTTCCTTCAGCCTATTGAAGGTATCATTTCACTGTCTCCTGGTTCAGCTGTTGTCTAACTACCACAACTTTAAACGTAATCTTTTTTCTCTAGCTCCTTTTAAGATTTTCTTTGCCTTGGAGTTTCACTGTGTAGTTTCACTGTGTCTCTAGTGTGGATTTCTCTTTATTTAATCTGTTTATAAATTTATACACTTCCTGGATTTGTGAATTGATATCTTTCATCATTTTGGAAGATTCTCAGTAAATTCTTCCTTCATCTGGCTTCTCTGTCCCCACTCTCTCTCTCTTTCTTCTCCTAGAACTTTTATTGTGCATATCTATCTTTCTCACTCCATCTCCCAGAACTTTTAACCTCTTCTTCATCCTTTCATCTCTCTATGATATATGAGGGTATTTCAAAAAGTTCATGGAAACAATGAGATAACATCTCACCCTAGTTAGAACCACTACTATCATAAAGAAGGAAAATAACAAATGCTGCCAAAGATGTGGAGAAAGGGGAACTCTTATTCATTGTTGGTGGAAATGTAAATTAGTACAGCCACTATGGAAAACCGTATGGAGATTTCTCAAACAACAAAAGATAGAACTACGATACGATCCAGCAATCCCACTACTGGGTATATATCCAAAGGAATGGAAATCACCAAGTCAAAAGGACACTTGCATTCCCATGTTTATTGTGGCTCTATTCACAATATCCAAGAGTTGGAACCAACTTAAATGTCCTTCCACAGATGACTGAATTAAGAAAATGTGGTATATATATATACAATGAGATATTACTCAGCCATAAAAAAAGAATGGAATTCTCCCATTTGCAGCAACATGGATGAGCTTGGAGAAAATGATGTTAAGTGTAATAAGCCAGGCAGAGAGACATACCACATGTTCTCAACTCATATGTGAAAGCTAAAAAAGTTGATCTCATAGAAGTAGAAAGTAGAATAGTGGTTACTTGAGATTGGTGGAGGGAAAGGGAATAAAGGAATGGGAGAGGTTGGTTAGTAAATACAGAATATTAGAGAGATAAGAAGAATGGGATATAGGGTTGTATAGTAATATAGAGAGACTACAGTTAACAAGAAAGCACCATGTATCTTTGAGCTAGTCAAGGTGATGTTGAATGTTCCTAACACAAAAAAATGACAAATGTTTGAGGTGATAGATGTACTAAGCACCCTGATATAACCATTGTACACAGTATGAATGTACCCAATTATCACATTGTGCTCCATAAATATATACAATTATCATGGGTCAATTAAGAAAATTAAATTTAAAAGAGAGAAATAGTAGAGTAGTGATTACCAGAGGCAGGGAAAGGTTGGTAGACTGGTACAAAATTACAAAGTTACAGTTAGAGAAGAAGAATAAGTTCTGGTGACCTGGGGTGACAATAGCTAATAAGATTGTATTGTGTATTTCAAGATAGCCAGAAAAGAGGATCTTGAATATTATAACCACAAAGAAATGATAAATGTTTAGGTGGTAGATATGCAAACTATTTTGATTAGATTATTATACAATACATGCATGTATTGAAACAACAAACTGCACCCCATAAACACATACAATGAAAAAAATAAAATTTAAATTTAAAAAAGTTCATGGAAAAATACAATTAACAGATAGTATGAATCTTTCCATGAATGTTTTGAAGTACCCTTGTATTCTGAATAATTTTTGTTCTAGTTTTTGTTTACTTCTCTCTTTTCAGCTATGTCTAATTTGAATTTCTAATTTTAGTTATTGTATTTCTTTATTTCTAGAAGTTCTACTTGGTTCTTTTCCAGATCAGCTGTTGCCTTTTAAAGTTGCCTGTTTTCTGAAGATATGTTCAAGCTTGCCTTTTATTTCTTGAAACATAGTAAGCATAATTATTTTATAATATGTCTAATAATTTTAATATCTGAAGTCTTTATTGATTTGTTTTTGCTGATAATTCTTACTACTTCTCATTCACTTCTTGGTTTTTCCTTGTGTGCTTGCTTAATTTTAACTACATGTAGATCATTGTCCTTGAAAAAGTTATCTTGGGGAATACTTTGAGGCCCACAATGAAGGTGGCTTTCCCCTGAAAGTATGTGTGTTTGCTTCTGCCAAGTTCCTAGCTCTAGGACCTATATGGCACCATTTTAAACTACAGTCATCTCTTGAGGTTCTTTTCGAGCCTCACAGGCTATGTCGATTTGGTTTGCAAATCTCAAGGACTGGATATAATTCCAAGTTCTCAGAGATGATTTGGCTTTTTTTCTTTTGTTTACTGAGCATTAAAACCTTTCTTTGTAGTAGTTGAGTATTGCAGAGATGGAAACTTTTTTTCTTTCCCTTTCTTTCATTTTCAGTTCACGTTTAACTCACAGGTATAGTCCTATGAGGGTCCCAACTTTCCATCTTGGGTTGAACCTAGGCTTTGACTTCAGACCCCATGGCAAAACTGAAGCTTGGGGATAAGGACATCTGCTGGGTACTGAACACACACACAGAACATACACCCATTCCACAAGCCTCTGGGCCAGGCTGGACCAGTTCTGGACCCCTCACCCCCACCCTCAGTGGACGTGGAATCTCACCATAGGCGCATGACTAGGGGTGGGGGTGGGGATGGGGGTAAGGGGCTTGGGAGGATTTAGAATTTTCCTCTGACCAAAAACCCTCCAACAGAGACACCTAGTGGCTAGAGAAACTTGACTGCATGTTTTTATTTATTTATTTATTTATTTTTTGTTCAGCCAGTGAGTGCATCGCATGGCCATCCCTATATAGGATCTGAACCCGTGGTGGGAGCGCTGTGCGCTCCCAGAGCTGCACTCTCCTGAGTGTGCCATGGGCTCAGCCCCATGTTTTTATTTTTATATTTATTTTTATTTCTTAAGTTTTTCATTTAAACAAGAAGCTTATTTAAACAATCAGACGTTTGACTTGAAGGGAAAACTATCCAGGATTCTTTTTATTTTCTTTTAAGAGTCATTCATCCCTACTTAAATACAGATTACCCATCATTTAACGGATATATACAAAGAAATTGTAAAATTTCCTTGGTTTTAAAATAAGTGAAAAACATTAAAATTCCCCAGTTTAAAAATGTATGCAAGGATTTTCATGGTTTTTTTTTTTTTTTGTCTTTTGTCTTTTTCCGTGTCCGGCAACGGATCGCAACCCTCAGTGTTGCCCCCGTACCGGACCGGGGACCGGCAACGGGATTGCAACCCTCGGTGTTGCCCCCGCGCCTCGCTCAGCCAGTGAGCGGGAACCGGTCTGTATGTGGGATCCAAACCCTCGGGCGGGAGCGCAGCCGCGCTTCCCAAGCGGCACACTTATCCAGTGCGCCACCGGGCCGGCCCCAATTTTCATGTTTTTGAGGGGGTTTTTGTTTGTTTTTATAAAACAGTGAGAACAAAAAACTTTTTGGAATATAAAGATGAGAGCTAAGTTAACACACATGGACAAATTTTAGGAGAAGGCACC
>NW_007726390.1:632400-646919 GCF_000696425.1 Galeopterus variegatus | reverse complement strand
GTCCCGTGTGGAGATGCAGGGTATCAATCGCGGTGTGGCCCCCATACCGAACCGGGGACGGGCAACGGGATTGCAACCCTCGGTGTTGCCCCCGCGCCTCGCTCAGCCAGTGAGCGGGAACCGGTCTGTATGTGGGATCCAAACCCTCGGGCGGGAGCGCAGCCGCGCTTCCCAAGCGGCACACTTATCCAGTGCGCCACCGGGCCGGCCCCAATTTTCATGTTTTTGAGGGGGTTTTTGTTTGTTTTTATAAAACAGTGAGAACAAAAAACTTTTTGGAATATAAAGATGAGAGCTAAGTTAACACACATGGACAAATTTTAGGAGAAGGCACCTAAAGGCATCTAAACTGTTTCCTTTACTTCTCTGGTATCCTGCTTTCACTTAGATTTCGGCTTGGTAATATTTTGGTCTCCTGTCAGCACCTCAATCCTTTTAAGAAAGATTTTTTAAAAATTATCTAGCATTTTAAATATTTTCAATAACAGGGTTGATCACAAATAACCCTAAGACTTGCTCCCGTGCTTCCTTTTTAGTTTTTACTTAAGTATCTCATCAGTGAGGCCTTCCTTAACCATACTTTATTAAAAACAAGTAGAAGAACAAACAAAAATTCCCATATCACTCCCTATCCCCCTTTGTCTTATTTTTCTTCATAGCAGTTATCACCACCTGTGTATTTATTTGTTTATTTTCTTTCTCACCTGCACTAAAATGTAAGTTCCATGAACAAAGGGGCTTGTTTTTTCTTTTATTTTTTAAATTTTTATTTTATTCAAAATATTTTAACATTTACTTGTACATACTTGTGGGGTACAGTGTGTTGTTTCAATACATGCATATACTGCACAATGATTCACTCAGGGTAGATAGCATGATTTTGTACCCATTAGTCCACCACTTCTCCCCTCTCCCTCCCCCCATTTTATTCACACTACCAAGTATCTTTGAGCTAGTCAAGGTGATGTTGAATGTTCCTAACACAAAAAAATGACAAATGTTTGAGGTGATAGATGTACTAAGCACCCTGATATAACCATTGTACACAGTATGAATGTACCCAATTATCACATTGTGCTCCATAAATATATACAATTATCATGGGTCAATTAAGAAAATTAAATTTAAAAGAGAGAAATAGTAGAGTAGTGATTACCAGAGGCAGGGAAAGGTTGGTAGACTGGTACAAAATTACAAAGTTACAGTTAGAGAAGAAGAATAAGTTCTGGTGACCTGGGGTGACAATAGCTAATAAGATTGTATTGTGTATTTCAAGATAGCCAGAAAAGAGGATCTTGAATATTATAACCACAAAGAAATGATAAATGTTTAGGTGGTAGATATGCAAACTATTTTGATTAGATTATTATACAATACATGCATGTATTGAAACAACAAACTGCACCCCATAAACACATACAATGAAAAAAATAAAATTTAAATTTAAAAAAGTTCATGGAAAAATACAATTAACAGATAGTATGAATCTTTCCATGAATGTTTTGAAGTACCCTTGTATTCTGAATAATTTTTGTTCTAGTTTTTGTTTACTTCTCTCTTTTCAGCTATGTCTAATTTGAATTTCTAATTTTAGTTATTGTATTTCTTTATTTCTAGAAGTTCTACTTGGTTCTTTTCCAGATCAGCTGTTGCCTTTTAAAGTTGCCTGTTTTCTGAAGATATGTTCAAGCTTGCCTTTTATTTCTTGAAACATAGTAAGCATAATTATTTTATAATATGTCTAATAATTTTAATATCTGAAGTCTTTATTGATTTGTTTTTGCTGATAATTCTTACTACTTCTCATTCACTTCTTGGTTTTTCCTTGTGTGCTTGCTTAATTTTAACTACATGTAGATCATTGTCCTTGAAAAAGTTATCTTGGGGAATACTTTGAGGCCCACAATGAAGGTGGCTTTCCCCTGAAAGTATGTGTGTTTGCTTCTGCCAAGTTCCTAGCTCTAGGACCTATATGGCACCATTTTAAACTACAGTCATCTCTTGAGGTTCTTTTCGAGCCTCACAGGCTATGTCGATTTGGTTTGCAAATCTCAAGGACTGGATATAATTCCAAGTTCTCAGAGATGATTTGGCTTTTTTTCTTTTGTTTACTGAGCATTAAAACCTTTCTTTGTAGTAGTTGAGTATTGCAGAGATGGAAACTTTTTTTCTTTCCCTTTCTTTCATTTTCAGTTCACGTTTAACTCACAGGTATAGTCCTATGAGGGTCCCAACTTTCCATCTTGGGTTGAACCTAGGCTTTGACTTCAGACCCCATGGCAAAACTGAAGCTTGGGGATAAGGACATCTGCTGGGTACTGAACACACACACAGAACATACACCCATTCCACAAGCCTCTGGGCCAGGCTGGACCAGTTCTGGACCCCTCACCCCCACCCTCAGTGGACGTGGAATCTCACCATAGGCGCATGACTAGGGGTGGGGGTGGGGATGGGGGTAAGGGGCTTGGGAGGATTTAGAATTTTCCTCTGACCAAAAACCCTCCAACAGAGACACCTAGTGGCTAGAGAAACTTGACTGCATGTTTTTATTTATTTATTTATTTATTTTTTGTTCAGCCAGTGAGTGCATCGCATGGCCATCCCTATATAGGATCTGAACCCGTGGTGGGAGCGCTGTGCGCTCCCAGAGCTGCACTCTCCTGAGTGTGCCATGGGCTCAGCCCCATGTTTTTATTTTTATATTTATTTTTATTTCTTAAGTTTTTCATTTAAACAAGAAGCTTATTTAAACAATCAGACGTTTGACTTGAAGGGAAAACTATCCAGGATTCTTTTTATTTTCTTTTAAGAGTCATTCATCCCTACTTAAATACAGATTACCCATCATTTAACGGATATATACAAAGAAATTGTAAAATTTCCTTGGTTTTAAAATAAGTGAAAAACATTAAAATTCCCCAGTTTAAAAATGTATGCAAGGATTTTCATGGTTTTTTTTTTTTTTTGTCTTTTGTCTTTTTCCGTGTCCGGCAACGGATCGCAACCCTCAGTGTTGCCCCCGTACCGGACCGGGGACCGGCAACGGGATTGCAACCCTCGGTGTTGCCCCCGCGCCTCGCTCAGCCAGTGAGCGGGAACCGGTCTGTATGTGGGATCCAAACCCTCGGGCGGGAGCGCAGCCGCGCTTCCCAAGCGGCACACTTATCCAGTGCGCCACCGGGCCGGCCCCAATTTTCATGTTTTTGAGGGGGTTTTTGTTTGTTTTTATAAAACAGTGAGAACAAAAAACTTTTTGGAATATAAAGATGAGAGCTAAGTTAACACACATGGACAAATTTTAGGAGAAGGCACCTAAAGGCATCTAAACTGTTTCCTTTACTTCTCTGGTATCCTGCTTTCACTTAGATTTCGGCTTGGTAATATTTTGGTCTCCTGTCAGCACCTCAATCCTTTTAAGAAAGATTTTTTAAAAATTATCTAGCATTTTAAATATTTTCAATAACAGGGTTGATCACAAATAACCCTAAGACTTGCTCCCGTGCTTCCTTTTTAGTTTTTACTTAAGTATCTCATCAGTGAGGCCTTCCTTAACCATACTTTATTAAAAACAAGTAGAAGAACAAACAAAAATTCCCATATCACTCCCTATCCCCCTTTGTCTTATTTTTCTTCATAGCAGTTATCACCACCTGTGTATTTATTTGTTTATTTTCTTTCTCACCTGCACTAAAATGTAAGTTCCATGAACAAAGGGGCTTGTTTTTTCTTTTATTTTTTAAATTTTTATTTTATTCAAAATATTTTAACATTTACTTGTACATACTTGTGGGGTACAGTGTGTTGTTTCAATACATGCATATACTGCACAATGATTCACTCAGGGTAGATAGCATGATTTTGTACCCATTAGTCCACCACTTCTCCCCTCTCCCTCCCCCCATTTTATTCACACTACCAAAAAGTTAAGTGTAAATCTCAAATAAGAATATCCAGTGGCCACAATTTCACAGAAATTAAGATGTGCAACAAGCAAGGTGAGGCAGACACCTGTGGCACCATGTTACAGATTTAGGCTATGCCCAGAAGGTCCCTGCAACCCATCCTACCTCACCCCCGACTCAGAGCATCATGGCTGGCAAAGATTCCTCTACCAAAGAGTGGTGAGAGTAGGTCGTGCTATCACAGAGGGCAGGACCCAATACACAGAGAAGTACTGTTCAGTCTTCTTCCCTGCTACAGAGGCTACAGCAATAATTTAAGAATAGCAGCAGTGATACACAGAAATGATGAAAGCCCCCCAAAGGGTGTGCTGGCAAAGACACTAACAAAATTGCAATGGAAGATATACATATAGATTTACAGACAGATACACACACACACACACACACACACACACCTCTTTATTTCAGTACTCTGTCGTGGAACGATATCAAAATATTATTATAATACAAATCATCTGGTATCTAATAAAATCTATGGATATTATCTTACTTTTTGTTACATCAAATTTCACACTCTGCTCAATATACTAATGATCTAGGTTACTACATGTTTGCTTATTTAAATTATATACATCCATACCACAATATAAATTCTTATGTTTTCAGAAAAGTAGAAATTGTATGTTGTAAGCCAGGATCATAAATTCTGGGCCAAGATCTATTCTTTTGTAGTTCAAAATTCTGGATCTGTCCATATCAGAAAGGAAGAAGGTAAATTGTTTCTGTTTGCAGACAGCATGATCTTATATAAAGAAAAGAACCCTGAAGACTCCACCAAAAATCTGTTAGAACTACTAAATGAATTTAGTAAAGTTGAAGGATACGAAATCAACATACAAATACCAGCAGCATTTTTATGCACTAACAACAGACTATTTAGAAAACAAATCGAGAAAACAATCCCATTAACAATAGCATCAAAAAATAAATTAAACCAAGGAGGTGAAAGATTAGTACACTGAAAATAGTAAGACATATACATACACATACATATATATTTACATATGCACACACATACACAATTTCAAGACTCTGTCATGAAACAATACCAAAATATTATTATAAGACAGATAGCCCATGTTCATAGATTGGACAAGTTAAGACTGTTAAAATATCTATACTACCCAAAGCAATCTACAGATTCAATGCAAGTCCTGTCAAAATTCCAATAACATTTTCCGCAGAAATACAAAAAACAATCCTAAAATTTGTGTAGAACCACAAGAGACCCCAAATAGCCAAAGCAATCTTCAGCAAAAAGAACAAAGCTGAAGGCATAATGCTACCTGACTTCAAAACATGCTACAAAGTTATAGTAATCAAACAGCATGGTACTGACATAAAGACAGACACACAGACCAATGGAATAGAATAGAGAGCCCAGAAATAAACCCACACGTTTATGGTCAATTCACCTTCCACAAAGGTGCCAAGAACACACATGGGGAAAAGATAGTCTCTTCAATAAATGGTGTTGGGAAAACCAGATATCCACATGCAGAAGAATGGAATTGGACCCTAATCTCATTCCATATATAAAAATCAACTCGAGGGGCCGGCCCGGTGGCGCACTGCTACAGTGCGCCGCTTGGGAAGCGCGGCAGCGCTCCCGCCGAGGGTTCGGATCCCACATACAGACCGGCCGCTCACCGGCTGAGCGAGGTGCGGGAACAACACCGAGGGTTGCGACCCCGTTGCTGGTCCCGGTCCAGTACGAGCGCGACACTGAGGGTTGCGATCTGTTGCCGGTCACGAAAAAAGACAAAAAGGAACAACAACAACAAAAAAATCAACTCGAAATGGATTAAAGACTTAAACATAAGACCTGAAATTACTAAAATAAATGACTAGAATTAAAAATATGGGAAAAGTTCCTTGAGATCAGCCTAGGTAATAATTTTTTTTTTTCTGGATATCACACCTAAAGCCCAGACAACAAAACCAAAAACAAATAAGTTGGACATCAAACTAAGGAGCTTCTATACAGCAAAGGAAACAATCAATGAAGTGAAGAGACAACCCACAGAATGGAAGGAAATATTTGCAAGACATACATCTGATAAGGGTTTAATATCCAAAATATATAGGGAACTCAAACACCTTAATAGCACAAAAACAAATAACCCAATTAAAAATTGGCCAAAGGACTTAAAAAGACATTTTCACAAAGATGACATACAAAAGTCCAACAGGTATATGAAAAGGTGCTTAACATCATCAATCATCAGGGAAGTGCAAATTAAAACCACAATGAGAGATCACCTCACACCTGTTAGAATGGCTATTATCAAAAAGACAAAAGATAAGTGTTGGTGAGGATATGGAAAAAAAGTAACCCGTGTATACTGTTGGTGGGAAAGTACATTAGTACAGCCGTTATGGAAAAGAATATGGGACTTCCTCAAAAAAATTAAAAATAGAACTCCTGGGGCCGGCCCGGTGGCGCACTGGATAGTGCGCCGCTTGGGAAGCGCGGTGGCGCTCCCGCCCAAGGGTTCGGATCCCACATACAGACCGGTTCCCGCTCACTGGCTGAGCGAGGCACGGGAGCAACACCGAGGGTTGCGATCCCGTTGCCGGTCCCCGGTCTGGTACGGGGGCAACACTGAGGGTTGCAATCCATTGCCGGACATGGAAAAAGACAAAAAAAAAAAAAATAGAATTCCTATAAAGTCCAGCAATTCCACTTCTGGGTATGTATCCAAAGGTAATGAAATCAGTATATCAAAAAGATACCTGCACTCGCCTGTTCACTGTAGCACTAGTCACAATATCCAAGATAAGGAATCAACATCAGTGTTCATCAACGGATGAGTGAATAAGGAAATTGTGGCATATACACACAATGGAATTCTATTAATCCTTTAAAAAGAATGAAACCTTGTCATTTGTAACAACATGGATGAACCTGGAGGATGTTATGTTAAGTGAACTAAACCAGGTACAAAAAGACAAGTATGGCTTAATTTCATTTTCAAGTGGAACCTGAAGTAATCAAAATTACAGAAGCAGAGAATAGAATGGTGGTTACCAGGGGGAGCAGAGAATGAAGAGATGTTGGTCAAAGAGTATGAAGTGTGTTAGACAAGAGAAGTAAGTTCAAGAGATCTATTTTATAGCATGGTGACTATAGTAAATAATAATGCATTATATACTTGAAAATTGCTATGAGAGTAGATTTTAAATGTTCTCACCACAAAGAATAAGTAGGTGAGGTGATGGGTGTATTTAACAGCTTGACTTAGTCATTCCACAATGTATACATATATCAAAACATCACACTTTACACCATAAATATATACAATTTTTCATTTGTTAGTTAAAAATTCTGGCTCTTAAGTAAAAGAGATCTAGGTCGGAATCTAAGCTTCTTCATTTACTGGCTAATTATGATTTTGAACTAGTTATTTAACTCTTCTAAGAGTTACTAAGTACTTCATATTACTAAACATGTAAGAGTTAAATGAGATAATGCATGTAAATCACTTAGCATTGTGCTAGACATCTAGAAAGCATTCAATAAATGTTAGCTATTATTATTGTTAAATTTAATAAAATGTAATACAATGGTACTTATTTTCTGTGGGTAATAATACCTACCATATATGCTTCTCAAGAGGACTAGATGAAATAATTCATGAAATGCACTTTTTGCTAGCTATTATTGTTATTCAAATTTAATATAAACCAGTGATACTTATTAGAATGCTATTTCATTAAGCAGAAATTCTTCCCACAAGTATTTATATATATAGATTAGACTGAATAGTTATAGAGTTTAGATAAAATCCATGCAAAATCAATTATCACCTGACAATCTTGGTGACTACACAGACTATTTCAATTACATGGTCACTTGCAGATTCAATAAAACAAGCAAAATGATAACATTAGATACTTTAGGAAATTCGATTAAGGGTAGGGGTTCTACAGTTAGACTGTTTGGTTTGAATCCCTGCTCTGGTATTTATTAGCTGAATAACCTTTGGCAAGTTACTTAACCTTCCTGTGTCTCAGTTTTACTATCTGGAAAAAGATTATAATAACAACACCCAGAATTCTGATGCTGTTGTGAGAATAAATCAGATAATCCCTAAAATATAATTAGCACCTTACCTGGAAAAGAGCACATTCTCAATAAATATTGGCTATTATTTTTATTCCAACAGTAACTTCCTTTAAGTAACTGGCCTAAAATGTAAAAGCCAAATATATCATAACCTTAAGGGTAGATCAACAAAAGCAGTAATAGTAAATGTTGAAGGAGAAACCAAGAAATAGTTTCAGTTTGAGATATACATTTTTAGAATACTTAGAACCAGTTTTATATAATAATAATGTAGCATTTGTAAAATGTTCTCACTTTCCATAAAACTACATATTTGCTTATACTTACAGAAAGAAACATGCATATGAAAAAGCCATGTAAAAACTGTCTTGTGGGGCTAGCCGCGTGGCGCACTCGGGAGAGTGCGGCACTGGGAGTGCAGCAGCGCTCCCACCGCGGGTTCGGATCCTATATAGGGATGGCTGAGCGCGGTGTGGGTGACATCAAGCCAAGGGTTGCAATCCCCTTACCAGTCACAAAAAGGAAAAAAAAAAAAAAAAAAAAAAAGCTGTCTTGTGAAATCTACAATTTTAAGTTTTATAAAAATAGTATGAAGGACTTATGTTTCAGTAAGCCAATGCTCACAGTGCAACAAATTTTTAAAACAGGATAAATTACAAATATCATATGTTTGAAGACACTGATGATCTATACAAGCGATGTGGACTCAATGAATTAAAATTCAAGAGAAGAAGGCAGCCTCCATAGGTGAGCCGACTGTCTCCAACTGAGGCCTTGCACCACTGGCCTCACGACTGGAAACTGTCCCGTGGACAATATTATCAGCATATTGATATGTAGGACACTTATAAACACTACAATGCAACTCATTCTATCATTCATGAGCTATATTTAAAGTTTAAAATTTATGGAACAAAATGCAGAACTGTGTGTATTAAACAAAACAGAAAACTTACTGATGTGATTTTCTAATCCTGCTTCTAATTTCTTAAGCCACAATACAAGGTTCTGCTCAGTCACAGCCTGGTCTGAAGGAAACGCATATACTTGACCACCTGAATGCACATTCACCAAAACAAGAAGAGGAAGGGGAGGCAGGGGGTCAAAATATGCCTGCAAGATTCCTCTCCCCACAGGAGTGTTCTTTCTACAAAAGGGAATAATTGAACACGTTAATTAATATTTCTCTCTATAATAAAATAGTGAAAACAATAGTTTGTAGAACATTAAACTTTAAATAGTATCATGCCAATAATTTTATTTTGCGAAAGGATGTGCTAAAAACTAAAAGGTCTATGACTATGTTATTACTAATTGGATTCTTAAAAAGTTACTTTTTAAAAAATTTATTAAAACATAATTGTGCATATCTATGTGGTACAGTGTTGAATATCAGTATCTGTGTGCAATATGTGATGCTCAAATCAGGATAATTAGCATTACACAAGGTAATCATTCTTTGTGGTCCTTTACCAATTTCTCACTAAAAAAGTTGCCTTTTAACATAGGCACTGTCTTAAGAGAAAAAAAAGACAGCTAATGACAGTTTTAATGAAAATCAGGCATAGCTCAAAGGCTTGTCAATTTAGGTTTCACACAATCAACAGGTTCTTTCCTGTTGGTTTAATCAATTATCTGATTACACATCAGCTCAAAAATGAAATGGTTATGTAACTATAAGAAAATAAGGTAGTTATTTTTATAAATCTTTTCCAAATGCAATTGTGTCTTTCCTCAGGAAAAAGAAGGGACTATTTTCAAAGTAAAGAGATGAAAAATAATTATATTTATACAAGAAGACCATAAGTTAAAGATACCTAGCTTTCTTAACACAGCACATTCTATATTATGTAAAATACTATTTTACTCTTAAATACCTACAATGATAATTACCTGGAAAAATTTTACCTCAAGCAGAAGGAAGTACTGTTAATGCAACTCTTCACAGCACAAATGTACACTGCCCCATTTTTGTAATTTTTCGACTGAGTTAAAAAAAAAATATGCTTTTCATCTGATGAATCTGAACAAGGGATAGTGTGTGTATATGCAAACTGTATTCACAGACATTAAATGTAACTCAAGCCTTACATCTAGAAAACACACCAGCAAATATTGCTAATGAGTACACTGAAACCTTTCTGTGACATTATAGGCTGAACTTCAAAAATATGGAAGTACAGAAAAAGGAACTGAAGGAAAAGGCAAAATTCACTTTTATGTATTTGCCAAATTTTCTCTAAAAATAATATTTTCAGAAAAAATATTACTTTAAAAAATTTATTATAGAATAAAATTCAGTCTAAAAGAAGATGATCTTGGACCCTGTCTGAGGGAATTTAGTTACTAAAATATCATGATGACATATTGGGTCTTATAATATTAACTCCAAAGGTAAAGTTGGAGAGTTTAATTTCCCAATGAAAATGTAATAATCATACTTCCTTTGCCTCTTACATATTAAAAAAATAAAAATATACGTACAGATTTAACCAGCAAGGAGTAAGTGAATCCAAGTGCTTCTGCTTTACCAGTGTCAATATTGCTTTTTCATACTGAGGATTTATGCCGCCATCACTAAACAAAATAAGTAATGGCTTCTGAAGTCTTAAATAAGTGGGAAGATTTTCCACAGTGATTTCTGGCTGTTGAAAGAAAAGAACCAAAAAAATACACAGGGGAGTATGATGTAGAAAACTGAAAATAATGTTCTAATCACATATGGAATTTTACTCTGTAAAATATAATTCAAACATTTCATTTGAGTTGAGATTTTACTATACTAATTAATAACTATGAATCTCAAGCATTTCTTACTCAATCCTACCTCATCTTAATGGATTATTTGCAAAATAAAGTTACTAATAGGATTTGGGAACAAATTAATTTAAAGGAGTTCCCTGTTTTACAAGGATGTAACACTGTAATAATTTCTTATGCTAAAATCTTAACCAGACTTGCCAGTATACACATGACCAACAAAACTCGTGTTATATTTTTCCTCTAGCAAAATTTTTGAAAAAAAAATATAAGTTGAGTTTTAATGATATAATCTTTCTTTTAAAGTCTATGATTACTGAAAATAAAAATGAATAAAACTTTTTCCAATATTATGGATTTTTAGCATAATTAAAATAAACAAGGTATGCTAAAACAAATCCAAAAGCCAATCTCATTTCTTGCATGTTGAGCACCTCTAGTCTGCCATTTTGGGGTGGGGGACCCAATCTCATTTCTTTTGAGTTTAAAATAACTGAAAGAAGAACTTAATAAGAAATTAGAAATTAAATCCTTTTACTATTTTTATTACTAAAAGATATAACCATTTAAAAATATATTTGTAGAAGACAATTTGTCTAGGCTGTTAGTAAGAAGAATTGGAAAGAGCAACGAATGATACTAATAGATTAGGATTAAAAAGAGCAACGACTTACAATGGTAAAGCCTTCTACCATTTTCATTTTTAGTTCCACATCTACTAGTGGATATATACTGTGTTATTTCATCTTCTGGATATACCTGTGAGCTAGACAGATTATCCCCTATCAGATAAATAATCTCTAGCTGACAGATGAAGAAACCAACATAGAGAATCTGACTTGCTGAAGCTAAGTAGGAGGAAGAGGTGAAACTAGAACTCAAGCATCCTGTTCACTAGCTTCCCACTTCATTGGATCACACTAGAAATCCACATGAACAATTTTGTCTTTTAATAGTGCCCAACAGCTCTGAATACAGACTGGTTCATCCTCAAACACCGAACTCTGGCATATGCCTTCCCTTATTTACTTCTCAAAGCAGCTTCCCTCAGCCAATTCTCACTTTTCTTTCAATTCTTTCTTTCACACTGAAAATCTTCTTCTCACACCTTCCTCTTTCGTAATTTTAATCTTAGATACTTTTTTTCTCCAAATCCCCCTATGTTGTCTTCTTGTGTTATCAATTTTTAATCTTCTCCATGAGTTATATCCCCCTCCTAAATATTGACAGGTCTTACTAAGCCAGCAGAAACATTAGGTGAGACAGAGCTACCACTGCTCAATTCAAAATTTATTGAGAACTACAAAGTTCAAGATGTTATGCTGGGTGCTAAATCTACAAAGAAATAAGATGCTTTCTCTGCTTTCAAAGAGTTCATACTTTAGAGGAGGACATAGGTATACAAACTGGTATGACCCATGAAAAAAGTTAATGTATGACAATAAGGAAAACTATTGGCTCAAAATTAAACAAGCTAAAAAACAAGGTAAGGGGATTCATGAACAATTTTAGGAAGTGATATTTGAGGTGGGCCTTGAATAAGATCTTGACAGACTGATGTGTGTGCTTGAACAGGGATTGCAGATACAGGGAACGTGATGAGGACAGACAGAGAGGAACAGCGAGACTGAAGGATCCCAGACATAGGCATACAAGAGGCAGAGGTGACTGTGACACCAGATGGGTGATGCCTTGATAAATTTTCTAGCTCCTGGGAATACTGAGAAGATTTTTGTATCTGTTTAGTGACATGGTTAGACCTGTTTTTAAAAAGATGACTAACTGGAATATGAATTTGTGAAAAGAAAAACCAGTGATGGACACTACTCTCTCCTATATCTGTCAGGAAAGAAAGACCAATAGATCTGTGAGTTTAGAAGAAAAGTGAAGATTAGAAACTCTCATACATTGTTGGTGGGACTGTAAAATGGTGCAGCCTCTATGGAAAATGGTATGGAGGTTCCTCAAACAATTGCAGATAGATCTACCATGTCCCCCAGCTCTTCCACTGTTGGGAATATACCCAGAGGAATGGAAATCAGCAAGTCGAAGGTATACCTGTTCTCCAATGTTCACGGCAGCACTGTTTACAATACCTAAGAGTGGAAAAAGCCCAAATGTCCATCATCAGATGAGTGGATACAGAAAATGTGATATATCTACACAATGGAATACTACTCTGCTATAAAAAAGAATGAAATACTGCCATTTGCAATGACATGGATGGACCTAGAGAGAATTATGATAAGTGAAACAAGTCAGGCACAGAAAGAGAAATATCACATGTTCTCCCTTATTTGTGGGAGCTAAAAATAAATAAATAAATACACAAATAAATTGGGGGGGAGGGAAGAAGACACAACAATTACAATTTCTTGAAGTTGATATGACAAGTGAACAGATATGAGGTTGTTGGGAAGGAGGGGGAAAAGGGAGTGGGGAGGGAGGTTTCAGTAATGGGCCACAATAATCAACCACATTGTATATTGACAAAACAAAATTAAATTTTAAAAAAAAGGAACTCAGATTTAGGAATCATCAGCTGATAGTGATGGTAGAATTCATGGGTATAGATAAAATTTCCCAAAGAAAGAACATAGCAAGTGAAGAAAAAGAGGTGATGATGTAATTCTAGACAATAAATGAAACAGAGGGTGGTCAGAGAGTTGAAGTAATATCTGGAGATGACTGAATTGCAAAAGCCAGAGGAAGAGAGAGTTTTAAGACTAAATGAATGGTCTAGGCAACAGTTTTGATTGCTACTGAGAGGCTAAAGAGAAACAGAGTTAAAAGGTCATCAAATGTGATACCTGGAAGGTGACCTTTGGCTACTTCAGAATATAAGAGGCTATAATTGTGTGGGTCCCAATATTCTTAACTTGTCTACAATGAAAGCATAAAAAGGAACTCAGTTTATTTGAGAAAAATGCTAACCCCACTTCCAAACAAAAAGTTCTAAGTATGACAACCTTAGATGTTATCATTGATTTTATAGTTAATTATTGTGTATTTCAGATTCAGGTATTATTTATCTAGCCTAATTTGACATTGGATTCATGAAAATAAAAATTTCATGCAATATAAAAAAATCTTTACCCAGTGGTCATCCACTTTCCCTCCTCATCCAGATGAAGGAACTAAAGTCTTCCTAGTTCCTAAGTGCAGGCCAGGAGATGAGCTTCTTGCTATCTGGCTTTTGTGTGCAGTCACTACATGCTCTAGACTTAAACCTCCAACACAGAGTGGCTTTAAGAATTTTAATGACCACTTAAGGGGGTTAGAATTTATGGAAAGGTCAGAAATGAAAAGAAAAATATTTAATCTTTATTATAGCTGTTCAGTATTTAATTGAATACCACAAACCAAAACATTGTGAAGTTAAAACGCTGTTACAATGCTTATTACATCTGCATTAACAGATTTTGTAAATGGATTTTGATAGTTAAATTTGCCTAAAATTTCTCAGGATTAATGAATATAATCTTAAGGAAAAAAAAATAGATTTTTATCTACCAAACAGACTGAGATAAAAGAGTAAAATGATACAAATCTTCTGTAGAGCAATATAAAAATAGTTATCAGAAGCCTCAAAAAAGGGCCTATCCTTTGGACTAGCAATTCAAATTCTAGAAATTTACCTCAAGTGTGTAATCATGTATACAACCAAAGACTATCTACAAAGATGTTCCCTGAGTAAAAAAAAAAAAAAAAAAAAAAAAAAAAAA